>NW_028301715.1:909090-1212121 GCF_037042655.1 Diuraphis noxia | reverse complement strand
TAATCATACTTTTTATATTTTTATCGTTAAGTTCACATTATTTTACATCTAAAACACGTATTTACAATACATTTGGGTGAATACAAAAAAAAGAAAAAAAATTTGGGAAAAAATTGGGTAAAAAATGGTGATAATTCCGCTAAATATCGTTTAAAGTCATTTGTATTGAACTAATCATACTTTTTATATTTTTATAGTTAAGTTCACATTATTTTACATCTAAAACACGTCTTTACAATACATTTGGGTGAATATAAAAGGTCGTAAAAAAATTTTGAAATACAGGTGATGAATCCACTAAATATCGTCTTAAGTCATTTCTATTAAACTAATCATACTTTTTATATTTTTAACGTTAAGTTCACATTATTTTACATCTAAAACACGTGTTTACAATACATTTGGGTGAATACAAAAAATAGAAAAAAAATTTGGTAAAAAATGGTGATAATTCCGCTAAATATCGTTTAAAGTCATTTGTATTGAACTAATCATACTTTTTATATTTTTATCGTTAAGTTCACATTATTTTACATCTAAAACACGTATTTACAATACATTTGGGTGAATACAAAAAATAGAAAAAAAATTTGGGAAAAAATTTGGTAAAAAATGGTGATAATTCCGCTAAATATCGTTTAAAGTCATTTGTATTGAACTAATCATCCTTTTTATATTTTTATCGTTAAGTTCACATTATTTTACATCGAAAACACGTCTTTACAATACATTTGGGTGAATATAAAAGGTCGTAAAAAAATTTTGAAATACAGGTGATGAATCCGCTAAATATCGTCTTAAGTCATTTCTATTAAACTAATCATACTTTTTATATTTTTAACGTTAAGTTCACATTATTTTACATCTAAAACACGTGTTTACAATACATTTGGGTGAATACAAAAAATAGAAAAAAAATTTGGGAAAAAATTGGGTAAAAAATGGTGATAATTCCGCTAAATATCGTTTAAAGTCATTTGTATTGAACTAATCATACTTTTTATATTTTTATCGTTAAGTTCACATAATTTTACATCTAAAACACGTCTTTACAATACATTTGGGTGAATATAAAAGTTCGTAAAAAAATTTTGAAATACAGGTGATGAATCCGCTAAATATCGTCTTAAGTCATTTCTATTAAACTAATCATACTTTTTATATTTTTAACGTTAAGTTCACATTATTTTACATCTAAAACACGTGTTTACAATACATTTGGGTGAATACAAAAAATAGAAAAAAAATTTGGGAAAAAATTGGGTAAAAAATGGTGATAATTCCGCTAAATATCGTTTAAAGTCATTTGTATTGAACTAATCATACTTTTTATATTTTTATCGTTAAGTTCACATTATTTTACATCTAAAACACGTATTTACAATACATTTGGGTGAATACAAAAAATAGAAAAAAAATTTGGGAAAAAATGGTGATAATTCCGCTAAATATCGTTTAAAGTCATTTGTATTGAACTAATCATACTTTTTATATTTTTATCGTTAAGTTCACATTATTTTACATCTAAAACACGTATTTACAATACATTTGGGTGAATACAAAAAAAAGAAAAAAAATTTGGGAAAAAATTGGGTAAAAAATGGTGATAATTCCGCTAAATATCGTTTAAAGTCATTTGTATTGAACTAATCATACTTTTTAAATTTTTATCGTTAAGTTCACATTATTTTACATCTAAAACACGTCTTTACAATACATTTGGGTGAATATAAAAGGTCGTAAAAAAATTTTGAAATACAGGTGATGAATCCGCTAAATATCGTCTTAAGTCATTTCTATTAAACTAATCATACTTTTTATATTTTTAACGTTAAGTTCACATTATTTTACATCTAAAACACGTATTTACAATACATTTGGGTGAATACAAAAAATAGAAAAAAAATTTGGTAAAAAATGGTGATAATTCCGCTAAATATCGTTTAAAGTCATTTGTATTGAACTAATCATACTTTTTATATTTTTATCGTTAAGTTCATATTATTTTACATCTAAAACACGTATTTACAATACATTTGGGTGAATACAAAAAATAGAAAAAAAATTTGGTAAAAAATGGTGATAATTCCGCTAAATATCGTTTAAAGTCATTTGTATTGAACTAATCATACTTTTTATATTTTTATTGTTAAGTTCACATTATTTTACATCTAAAACACGTATTTACAATACATTTGGGTGAATACAAAAAATAGAAAAAAAATTTGGGAAAAAATTTGGTAAAAAATGGTGATAATTCCGCTAAATATCGTTTAAAGTCATTTATATTGAACTAATCATACTTTTTATATTTTTATCGTTAAGTTCACATTATTTTACATCTAAAACACGTCTTTACAATACATTTGGGTGAATATAAAAGGTCGTAAAAAAATTTTGAAATACAGGTGATGAATCCGCTAAATATCGTCTTAAGTCATTTCTATTAAACTAATCATAATTTTTATATTTTTAACGTTAAGTTCACATTATTTTACATCTAAAACACGTGTTTACAATACATTTGGGTAAATACAAAAAATAGAAAAAAAATTTGGTAAAAAATGGTGATAATTCCGCTAAATATCGTTTAAAGTCATTTGTATTGAACTAATCATACTTTTTATATTTTTATCGTTAAGTTCACATTATTTTACATCTAAAATACGTCTTTACAATACATTTGGGTGAATATAAAAGGTCGTAAAAAAATTTTGAAATACAGGTGATGAATCCGCTAAATATCGTCTTAAGTCATTTCTATTAAACTAATCATACTTTTTATATTTTTAACGTTAAGTTCACATTATTTTACATCTAAAACTCGTGTTTACAATACATTTGGATGAATACAAAAAATAGAAAAAAAATTTGGTAAAAAATGGTGATAATTCCGCTAAATATCGTTTAAAGTCATTTGTAATGAACTAATCATACTTTTTATATTTTTATCGTTAAGTTCACATTATTTTACATCTAAAACACGTATTTACAATACATTTGGGTGAATACAAAAAATAGAAAAAAAATTTGGGAAAAAATGGTGATAATTCCGCTAAATATCGTTTAAAGTCATTTGTATTGAACTAATCATACTTTTTATATTTTTATCGTTAAGTTCACATTATTTTACATCTAAAACACGTATTTACAATACATTTGGGTGAATACAAAAAAAAGAAAAAAAATTTGGGAAAAAATTGGGTAAAAAATGGTGATAATTCCGCTAAATATCGTTTAAAGTCATTTGTATTGAACTAATCATACTTTTTAAATTTTTATCGTTAAGTTCACATTATTTTACATCTAAAACACGTCTTTACAATACATTTGGGTGAATATAAAAGGTCGTAAAAAAATTTTGAAATACAGGTGATGAATCCGCTAAATATCGTCTTAAGTCATTTCTATTAAACTAATCATACTTTTTATATTTTTAACGTTAAGTTCACATTATTTTACATCTAAAACACGTATTTACAATACATTTGGGTGAATACAAAAAATAGAAAAAAAATTTGGTAAAAAATGGTGATAATTCCGCTAAATATCGTTTAAAGTCATTTGTATTGAACTAATCATACTTTTTATATTTTTATCGTTAAGTTCATATTATTTTACATCTAAAACACGTATTTACAATACATTTGGGTGAATACAAAAAATAGAAAAAAAATTTGGTAAAAAATGGTGATAATTCCGCTAAATATCGTTTAAAGTCATTTGTATTGAACTAATCATACTTTTTATATTTTTATTGTTAAGTTCACATTATTTTACATCTAAAACACGTATTTACAATACATTTGGGTGAATACAAAAAATAGAAAAAAAATTTGGGAAAAAATTTGGTAAAAAATGGTGATAATTCCGCTAAATATCGTTTAAAGTCATTTGTATTGAACTAATCATACTTTTTATATTTTTATCGTTAAGTTCACATTATTTTACATCTAAAATACGTCTTTACAATACATTTGGGTGAATATAAAAGGTCGTAAAAAAATTTTGAAATACAGGTGATGAATCCGCTAAATATCGTCTTAAGTCATTTCTATTAAACTAATCATACTTTTTATATTTTTAACGTTAAGTTCACATTATTTTACATCTAAAACTCGTGTTTACAATACATTTGGATGAATACAAAAAATAGAAAAAAAATTTGGTAAAAAATGGTGATAATTCCGCTAAATATCGTTTAAAGTCATTTGTAATGAACTAATCATACTTTTTATATTTTTATCGTTAAGTTCACATTATTTTACATCTAAAACACGTATTTACAATACATTTGGGTGAATACAAAAAATAGAAAAAAAATTTGGGAAAAAATTTGGTAAAAAATGGTGATAATTCCGCTAAATATCGTTTAAAGTCATTTGTATTGAACTAATCATACTTTTTATATTTTTATCGTTAAGTTCACATTATTTTACATCTAAAACACGTCTTTACAATACATTTGGGTGAATATAAAAGGTCGTAAAAAAATTTTGAAATACAGTTGATGAATCCACTAAATATCGTCTTAAGTCATTTCTATTAAACTAATCATACTTTTTATATTTTTAACGTTAAGCTCACATTATTTTACATCTAAAACACGTGTTTACAATACATTTGGGTGAATACAAAAAATAGAAAAAAAATTTGGGAAAAAATTGGGTAAAAAATGGTGATAATTCCGCTAAATATCGTTTAAAGTCATTTGTATTGAACTAATCATACTTTTTATATTTTTAACGTTAAGTTCACATTATTTTACATCTAAAACACGTGTTTAAAATACATTTGGGTGAATACAAAAAATAGAAAAAAAATTTGGTAAAAAATGGTGATAATTCCGCTAAATATCGTTTAAAGTCATTTGTATTGAACTAATCATACTTTTTATATTTTTATCGTTAAGTTCACATTATTTTACATCTAAAACACGTATTTACAATACATTTGGGTGAATACAAAAAAAAGAAAAAAAATTTGGGAAAAAATTGGGTAAAAAATGGTGATAATTCCGCTAAATATCGTTTAAAGTCATTTGTATTGAACTAATCATACTTTTTATATTTTTATCGTTAAGTTCACATTATTTTACATCTAAAACACGTCTTTACAATACATTTGGGTGAATATAAAAGGTCGTAAAAAAATTTTGAAATACAGGTGATGAATCCGCTAAATATCGTCTTAAGTCATTTCTATTAAACTAATCATACTTTTTATATTTTTAACGTTAAGTTCACATTATTTTACATCTAAAACACGTCTTTACAATACATTTGGGTGAATATAAAAGGTCGTAAAAAAATTTTGAAATACAGTTGATGAATCCACTAAATATCGTCTTAAGTCATTTCTATTAAACTAATCATACTTTTTATATTTTTAACGTTAAGCTCACATTATTTTACATCTAAAACACGTGTTTACAATACATTTGGGTGAATACAAAAAATAGAAAAAAAATTTGGGAAAAAATTGGGTAAAAAATGGTGATAATTCCGCTAAATATCGTTTAAAGTCATTTGTATTGAACTAATCATACTTTTTATATTTTTAACGTTAAGTTCACATTATTTTACATCTAAAACACGTGTTTAAAATACATTTGGGTGAATACAAAAAATAGAAAAAAAATTTGGTAAAAAATGGTGATAATTCCGCTAAATATCGTTTAAAGTCATTTGTATTGAACTAATCATACTTTTTATATTTTTATCGTTAAGTTCACATTATTTTACATCTAAAACACGTATTTACAATACATTTGGGTGAATACAAAAAATAGAAAAAAAATTTGGGAAAAAATTTGGTAAAAAATGGTGATAATTCCGCTAAATATCGTTTAAAGTCATTTGTAATGAACTAATCATACTTTTTATATTTTTATCGTTAAGTTCACATTATTTTACATCTAAAACACGTATTTACAATACATTTGGGTGAATACAAAAAATAGAAAAAAAATTTGGGAAAAAATTTGGTAAAAAATGGTGATAATTCCGCTAAATATCGTTTAAAGTCATTTGTATTGAACTAATCATACTTTTTATATTTTTATCGTTAAGTTCACATTATTTTACATCTAAAACACGTCTTTACAATACATTTGGGTGAATATAAAAGGTCGTAAAAAAATTTTGAAATACAGTTGATGAATCCACTAAATATCGTCTTAAGTCATTTCTATTAAACTAATCATACTTTTTATATTTTTAACGTTAAGCTCACATTATTTTACATCTAAAACACGTGTTTACAATACATTTGGGTGAATACAAAAAATAGAAAAAAAATTTGGGAAAAAATTGGGTAAAAAATGGTGATAATTCCGCTAAATATCGTTTAAAGTCATTTGTATTGAACTAATCATACTTTTTATATTTTTAACGTTAAGTTCACATTATTTTACATCTAAAACACGTGTTTAAAATACATTTGGGTGAATACAAAAAATAGAAAAAAAATTTGGTAAAAAATGGTGATAATTCCGCTAAATATCGTTTAAAGTCATTTGTATTGAACTAATCATACTTTTTATATTTTTATCGTTAAGTTCACATTATTTTACATCTAAAACACGTATTTACAATACATTTGGGTGAATACAAAAAATAGAAAAAAAATTTGGGAAAAAATTTGGTAAAAAATGGTGATAATTCCGCTAAATATCGTTTAAAGTCATTTGTATTGAACTAATCATACTTTTTATATTTTTATCGTTAAGTTCACATTATTTTACATCTAAAACACGTCTTTACAATACATTTGGGTGAATATAAAAGGTCGTAAAAAAAGTTTGAAATACAGGTGATGAATCCGCTAAATATCGTCTTAAGTCATTTCTATTAAACTAATCATACTTTTTATATTTTTATTGTTAAGTTCACATTATTTTACATCTAAAACACGTATTTACAATACATTTGGGTGAATACAAAAAATAGAAAAAAAATTTGGGAAAAAATTTGGTAAAAAATGGTGATAATTCCGCTAAATATCGTTTAAAGTCATTTATATTGAACTAATCATACTTTTTATATTTTTATCGTTAAGTTCACATTATTTTACATCTAAAATACGTCTTTACAATACATTTGGGTGAATATAAAAGGTCGTAAAAAAATTTTGAAATACAGGTGATGAATCCGCTAAATATCGTCTTAAGTCATTTCTATTAAACTAATCATACTTTTTATATTTTTAACGTTAAGTTCACATTATTTTACATCTAAAACTCGTGTTTACAATACATTTGGATGAATACAAAAAATAGAAAAAAAATTTGGTAAAAAATGGTGATAATTCCGCTAAATATCGTTTAAAGTCATTTGTAATGAACTAATCATACTTTTTATATTTTTATCGTTAAGTTCACATTATTTTACATCTAAAACACGTATTTACAATACATTTGGGTGAATACAAAAAATAGAAAAAAAATTTGGGAAAAAATTTGGTAAAAAATGGTGATAATTCCGCTAAATATCGTTTAAAGTCATTTGTATTGAACTAATCATACTTTTTATATTTTTATCGTTAAGTTCACATTATTTTACATCTAAAACACGTCTTTACAATACATTTGGGTGAATATAAAAGGTCGTAAAAAAATTTTGAAATACAGTTGATGAATCCACTAAATATCGTCTTAAGTCATTTCTATTAAACTAATCATACTTTTTATATTTTTAACGTTAAGCTCACATTATTTTACATCTAAAACACGTGTTTACAATACATTTGGGTGAATACAAAAAATAGAAAAAAAATTTGGGAAAAAATTGGGTAAAAAATGGTGATAATTCCGCTAAATATCGTTTAAAGTCATTTGTATTGAACTAATCATACTTTTTATATTTTTAACGTTAAGTTCACATTATTTTACATCTAAAACACGTGTTTAAAATACATTTGGGTGAATACAAAAAATAGAAAAAAAATTTGGTAAAAAATGGTGATAATTCCGCTAAATATCGTTTAAAGTCATTTGTATTGAACTAATCATACTTTTTATATTTTTATCGTTAAGTTCACATTATTTTACATCTAAAACACGTATTTACAATACATTTGGGTGAATACAAAAAATAGAAAAAAAATTTGGGAAAAAATTTGGTAAAAAATGGTGATAATTCCGCTAAATATCGTTTAAAGTCATTTGTATTGAACTAATCATACTTTTTATATTTTTATCGTTAAGTTCACATTATTTTACATCTAAAACACGTCTTTACAATACATTTGGGTGAATATAAAAGGTCGTAAAAAAAGTTTGAAATACAGGTGATGAATCCGCTAAATATCGTCTTAAGTCATTTCTATTAAACTAATCATACTTTTTATATTTTTAACGTTAAGTTCACATTATTTTACATCTAAAACACGAGTTTACAATACATTTGGGTGAATACAAAAAATAGAAAAAAAATTTGGGAAAAAATTGGGTAAAAAATGGTGATAATTCCGCTAAATATCGTTTAAAGTCATTTGTATTGAACTAATCATACTTTTTATATTTTTATCGTTAAGTTCACATTATTTTACATCGAAAACACGTCTTTACAATACATTTGGGTGAATATAAAAGGTCGTAAAAAAATTTTGAAATACAGGTGATGAATCCGCTAAATATCGTATTAAGTCATTTCTATTAAACTAATCATACTTTTTATATTTTTAACGTTAAGTTCACATTATTTTACATCTAAAACACGTATTTACAATACATTTGGGTGAATACAAAAAATAGAAAAAAAATTTGGGAAAAAATTTGGTAAAAAATGGTGATAATTCCGCTAAATATCGTTTAAAGTCATTTGTATTGAACTAATCATACTTTTTATATTTTTATCGTTAAGTTCACATTATTTTACATCTAAAACACGTCTTTACAATACATTTGGGTGAATATAAAAGGTCGTAAAAAAATTTTGAAATACAGGTGATGAATCCGCTAAATATCGTCTTAAGTCATTTCTATTAAACTAATCATACTTTTTATATTTTTAACGTTAAGTTCACATTATTTTACATCTAAAACACGTGTTTACAATACATTTGGGTGAATACAAAAAATAGAAAAAAAATTTGGTAAAAAATGGTGATAATTCCGCTAAATATCGTTTAAAGTCATTTGTATTGAACTAATCATACTTTTTATATTTTTATCGTTAAGTTCACATTATTTTACATCTAAAACACGTATTTACAATACATTTGGGTGAATACAAAAAATAGAAAAAAAATTTGGGAAAAAATTTGGTAGTAAATGGTGATAATTCCGCTAAATATCGTTTAAAGTCATTTGTATTGAACTAATCATCCTTTTTATATTTTTATCGTTAAGTTCACATTATTTTACATCGAAAACACGTCTTTACAATACATTTGGGTGAATATAAAAGGTCGTAAAAAAATTTTGAAATACAGGTGATGAATCCGCTAAATATCGTCTTAAGTCATTTCTATTAAACTAATCATACTTTTTATATTTTTAACGTTAAGTTCACATTATTTTACATCTAAAACACGTGTTTACAATACATTTGGGTGAATACAAAAAATAGAAAAAAAATTTGGGAAAAAATTGGGTAAAAAATGGTGATAATTCCGCTAAATATCGTTTAAAGTCATTTGTATTGAACTAATCATACTTTTTATATTTTTATCGTTAAGTTCACATTATTTTACATCTAAAACACGTATTTACAATACATTTGGGTGAATACAAAAAATAGAAAAAAAATTTGGGAAAAAATGGTGATAATTCCGCTAAATATCGTTTAAAGTCATTTGTATTGAACTAATCATACTTTTTATATTTTTATCGTTAAGTTCACATTATTTTACATCTAAAACACGTATTTACAATACATTTGGGTGAATACAAAAAAAAGAAAAAAAATTTGGGAAAAAATTGGGTAAAAAATTGTGATAATTCCGCTAAATATCGTTTAAAGTCATTTGTATTGAACTAATCATACTTTTTAAATTTTTATCGTTAAGTTCACATTATTTTACATCTAAAACACGTCTTTACAATACATTTGGGTGAATATAAAAGGTCGTAAAAAAATTTGTTAAAAAATGGTGATAATTCCGCTAAATATCGTTTAAAGTCATTTGTATTGAACTAATCATACTTTTTATATTTTTATCGTTAAGTTCACATTATTTTACATCTAAAACACGTATTTACAATACATTTGGGTGAATACAAAAAATAAAAAAAAAATTTGGGAAAAAATTTGGTAAAAAATGGTGATAATTCCGCTAAATATCGTTTAAAGTCATTTGTATTGAACTAATCATACTTTTTATATTTTTATCGTTAAGTTCACATTATTTTACATCTAAAACACGTCTTTACAATACATTTGGGTGAATATAAAAGGTCGTAAAAAAATTTTGAAATACAGTTGATGAATCCGCTAAATATCGTCTTAAGTCATTTCTATTAAACTAATCATACTTTTTATATTTTTAACGTTAAGTTCACATTATTTTACATCTAAAACACGTGTTTACAATACATTTGGGTGAATACAAAAAATAGAAAAAAAATTTGGGAAAAAATTGGGTAAAAAATGGTAATAATTCCGCTAAATATCGTTTAAAGTCATTTGTATTGAACTAATCATACTTTTTATATTTTTATCGTTAAGTTCACATTATTTTACATCTAAAACACGTATTTACAATACATTTGGGTGAATATAAAAGGTCGTAAAAAAATTTTGAAATACAGTTGATGAATCCGCTAAATATCGTCTTAAGTCATTTCTATTAAACTAATCATACTTTTTATATTTTTAACGTTAAGTTCACATTATTTTACATCTAAAACACGTGTTTACAATACATTTGGGTGAATACAAAAAATAGAAAAAAAATTTGGGAAAAAATTTGGTAAAAAATGGTGATAATTCCGCTAAATATCGTTTAAAGTCATTTGTATTGAACTAATCATACTTTTTATATTTTTATCGTTAAGTTCACATTATTTTACATCTAAAACACGTCTTTACAATACATTTGGGTGAATATAAAAGGTCGTAAAAAAATTTTGAAATACAGGTGATGAATCCGCTAAATATCGTCTTAAGTCATTTCTATTAAACTAATCATACTTTTTATATTTTTAACGTTAAGTTCACATTATTTTACATCTAAAACACGTGTTTACAATACATTTGGGTGAATACAAAAAATAGAAAAAAAATTTGGGAAAAAATTGGGTAAAAAATGGTGATAATTCCGCTAAATATCGTTTAAAGTCATTTGTATTGAACTAATCATACTTTTTATATTTTTATCGTTAAGTTCACATTATTTTACATCTAAAACACGTATTTACAATACATTTGGGTGAATACAAAAAATAGAAAAAAAATTTGGGAAAAAATTTGGTAAAAAATGGTGATAATTCCGCTAAATATCGTTTAAAGTCATTTGTATTGAACTAATCATACTTTTTATATTTTTATCGTTAAGTTCAAATTATTTTACATCTAAAACACGTCTTTACAATACATTTGGGTGAATATAAAAGGTCGTAAAAAAATTTTGAAATACAGGTGATGAATCCGCTAAATATCGTCTTAAGTCATTTCTATTAAACTAATCATACTTTTTATATTTTTAACGTTAAGTTCACATTATTTTACATCTAAAACACGTGTTTACAATACATTTGGGTGAATATAAAAAATAGAAAAAAAATTTGGTAAAAAATGGTGATAATTCCGCTAAATATCGTTTAAAGTCATTTGTATTGAACTAATCATACTTTTTATATTTTTATCGTTAAGTTCACATTATTTTACATCTAAAACACGTCTTTACAATACATTTGGGTGAATATAAAAGGTCGTAAAAAAATTTTGAAATACAGTTGATGAATCCGCTAAATATCGTCTTAAGTCATTTCTATTAAACTAATCATACTTTTTATATTTTTAACGTTAAGTTCACATTATTTTACATCTAAAACACGTGTTTACAATACATTTGGGTGAATACAAAAAATAGAAAAAAAATTTGGGAAAAAATTGGGTAAAAAATGGTGATAATTCCGCTAAATATCGTTTAAAGTCATTTGTATTGAACTAATCATACTTTTTATATTTTTATCGTTAAGTTCACATTATTTTACATCTAAAACACGTATTTACAATACATTTGGGTGAATATAAAAGGTCGTAAAAAAATTTTGAAATACAGTTGATGAATCCGCTAAATATCGTCTTAAGTCATTTCTATTAAACTAATCATACTTTTTATATTTTTAACGTTAAGTTCACATTATTTTACATCTAAAACACGTGTTTACAATACATTTGGGTGAATACAAAAAATAGAAAAAAAATTTGGGAAAAAATTGGGTAAAAAATGGTGATAATTCCGCTAAATATCGTTTAAAGTCATTTGTATTGAACTAATCATACTTTTTATATTTTTATCGTTAAGTTCACATTATTTTACATCTAAAACACGTATTTACAATACATTTGGGTGAATACAAAAAATAGAAAAAAAATTTGGGAAAAAATTTGGTAAAAAATGGTGATAATTCCGCTAAATATCGTTTAAAGTCATTTGTATTGAACTAATCATACTTTTTATATTTTTATCGTTAAGTTCACATTATTTTACATCGAAAACACGTCTTTACAATACATTTGGGTGAATATAAAAGGTCGTAAAAAAATTTTGAAATACAGGTGATGAATCCGCTAAATATCGTCTTAAGTCATTTCTATTAAACTAATCATACTTTTTATATTTTTAACGTTAAGTTCACATTATTTTACATCTAAAACACGTGTTTAAAATACATTTGGGTGAATACAAAAAATAGAAAAAAAATTTGGGAAAAAATTGGGTAAAAAATGGTGATAATTCCGCTAAATATCGTTTAAAGTCATTTGTATTGAACTAATCATACTTTTTATATTTTTATCGTTAAGTTCACATTATTTTACATCTAAAACACGTATTTACAATACATTTGGGTGAATACAAAAAATAGAAAAAAAATTTGGGAAAAAATTTGGTAAAAAATGGTGATAATTCCGCTAAATATCGTTTAAAGTCATTTGTATTGAACTAATCATACTTTTTATATTTTTATCGTTAAGTTCACATTATTTTACATCTAAAACACGTCTTTACAATACATTTGGGTGAATATAAAAGGTCGTAAAAAAATTTTGAAATACAGTTGATGAATCCGCTAAATATCGTCTTAAGTCATTTCTATTAAACTAATCATACTTTTTATATTTTTAACGTTAAGTTCACATTATTTTACATCTAAAACACGTGTTTACAATACATTTGGGTGAATACAAAAAATAGAAAAAAAATTTGGGAAAAAATTGGGTAAAAAATGGTGATAATTCCGCTAAATATCGTTTAAAGTCATTTGTATTGAACTAATCATACTTTTTATATTTTTATCGTTAAGTTCACATTATTTTACATCTAAAACACGTATTTACAATACATTTGGGTGAATATAAAAGGTCGTAAAAAAATTTTGAAATACAGGTGATGAATCCGCTAAATATCGTCTTAAGTCATTTCTATTAAACTAATCATACTTTTTATATTTTTAACGTTAAGTTCACATTATTTTACATCTAAAACACGTGTTTACAATACATTTGGGTAAATACAAAAAATAGAAAAAAAATTTGGTAAAAAATGGTGATAATTCCGCTAAATATCGTTTAAAGTCATTTGTATTGAACTAATCATACTTTTTATATTTTTATCGTTAAGTTCACATTATTTTACATCTAAAACACGTCTTTACAATACATTTGGGTGAATATAAAAGGTCGTAAAAAAATTTTGAAATACAGGTGATGAATCCGCTAAATATCGTCTTAAGTCATTTCTATTAAACTAATCATACTTTTTATATTTTTAACGTTAAGTTCACATTATTTTACATCTAAAACACGTGTTTACAATACATTTGGATGAATACAAAAAATAGAAAAAAAATTTGGTAAAAAATGGTGATAATTCCGCTAAATATCGTTTAAAGTCATTTGTAATGAACTAATCATACTTTTTATATTTTTATCGTTAAGTTCACATTATTTTACATCTAAAACACGTATTTACAATACATTTGGGTGAATACAAAAAATAGAAAAAAAATTTGGGAAAAAATTTGGTAAAAAATGGTGATAATTCCGCTAAATATCGTTTAAAGTCATTTGTATTGAACTAATCATACTTTTTATATTTTTATCGTTAAGTTCAAATTATTTTACATCTAAAACACGTCTTTACAATACATTTGGGTGAATATAAAAGGTCGTAAAAAAATTTTGAAATACAGGTGATGAATCCGCTAAATATCGTCTTAAGTCATTTCTATTAAACTAATCATACTTTTTATATTTTTAACGTTAAGTTCACATTATTTTACATCTAAAACACGTGTTTACAATACATTTGGGTGAATACAAAAAATAGAAAAAAAATTTGGTAAAAAATGGTGATAATTCCGCTAAATATCGTTTAAAGTCATTTGTATTGAACTAATCATACTTTTTATATTTTTATCGTTAAGTTCACATTATTTTACATCTAAAACACGTATTTACAATACATTTGGGTGAATACAAAAAATAGAAAAAAAATTTGGGAAAAAATTTGGTAAAAAATGGTGATAATTCCGCTAAATATCGTTTAAAGTCATTTCTATTGAACTAATCATACTTTTTATATTTTTATCGTTAAGTTCACATTATTTTACATCTAAAACACGTCTTTACAATACATTTGGGTGAATATAAAAGGTCGTAAAAAAATTTTGAAATACAGTTGATGAATCCGCTAAATATCGTCTTAAGTCATTTCTATTAAACTAATCATACTTTTTATATTTTTAACGTTAAGTTCACATTATTTTACATCTAAAACACGTGTTTACAATACATTTGGGTGAATACAAAAAATAGAAAAAAAATTTGGGAAAAAATTGGGTAAAAAATGGTGATAATTCCGCTAAATATCGTTTAAAGTCATTTGTATTGAACTAATCATACTTTTTATATTTTTATCGTTAAGTTCACATTATTCTACATCTAAAACACGTATTTACAATACATTTGGGTGAATATAAAAGGTCGTAAAAAAATTTTGAAATACAGTTGATGAATCCGCTAAATATCGTCTTAAGTCATTTCTATTAAACTAATCATACTTTTTATATTTTTAACGTTAAGTTCACATTATTTTACATCTAAAACACGTGTTTACAATACATTTGGGTGAATACAAAAAATAGAAAAAAAATTTGGGAAAAAATTGGGTATAAAATGGTGATAATTCCGCTAAATATCGTTTAAAGTCATTTGTATTGAACTAATCATACTTTTTATATTTTTAACGTTAAGTTCACATTATTTTACATCTAAAACACGTGTTTACAATACATTTGGGTGAATACAAAAAATAGAAAAAAAATTTGGGAAAAAATTGGGTAAAAAATGGTGATAATTCCGCTAAATATCTTTTAAAGTCATTTGTATTGAACTAATCATACTTTTTATATTTTTATCGTTAAGTTCACATTATTTTACATCTAAAACACGTCTTTACAATACATTTGGGTGAATATAAAAGGTCGTAAAAAAATTTTGAAATACAGTTGATGAATCCGCTAAATATCGTCTTAAGTCATTTCTATTAAACTAATCATACTTTTTATATTTTTAACGTTAAGTTCACATTATTTTACATCTAAAACACGTGTTTACAATACATTTGGGTGAATACAAAAAATAGAAAAAAAATTTGGGAAAAAATTGGGTAAAAAATGGTGATAATTCCGCTAAATATCGTTTAAAGTCATTTGTATTGAACTAATCATACTTTTTATATTTTTATCGTTAAGTTCACATTATTTTACATCTAAAACACGTATTTACAATACATTTGGGTGAATATAAAAGGTCGTAAAAAAATTTTGAAATACAGGTGATGAATCCGCTAAATATCGTCTTAAGTCATTTCTATTAAACTAATCATACTTTTTATATTTTTAACGTTAAGTTCACATTATTTTACATCTAAAACACGTGTTTACAATACATTTGGATGAATACAAAAAATAGAAAAAAAATTTGGTAAAAAATGGTGATAATTCCGCTAAATATCGTTTAAAGTCATTTGTAATGAACTAATCATACTTTTTATATTTTTATCGTTAAGTTCACATTATTTTACATCTAAAACACGTATTTACAATACATTTGGGTGAATACAAAAAATAGAAAAAAAATTTGGGAAAAAATTTGGTAAAAAATGGTGATAATTCCGCTAAATATCGTTTAAAGTCATTTGTATTGAACTAATCATACTTTTTATATTTTTATCGTTAAGTTCAAATTATTTTACATCTAAAACACGTCTTTACAATACATTTGGGTGAATATAAAAGGTCGTAAAAAAATTTTGAAATACAGGTGATGAATCCGCTAAATATCGTCTTAAGTCATTTCTATTAAACTAATCATACTTTTTATATTTTTAACGTTAAGTTCACATTATTTTACATCTAAAACACGTGTTTACAATACATTTGGGTGAATACAAAAAATAGAAAAAAAATTTGGGAAAAAATTGGGTAAAAAATGGTGATAATTCCGCTAAATATCGTTTAAAGTCATTTGTATTGAACTAATCATACTTTTTATATTTTTATCGTTAAGTTCACATTATTTTACATCTAAAACACGTATTTACAATACATTTGGGTGAATATAAAAGGTCGTAAAAAAATTTTGAAATACAGGTGATGAATCCGCTAAATATCGTCTTAAGTCATTTCTATTAAACTAATCATACTTTTTATATTTTTAACGTTAAGTTCACATTATTTTACATCTAAAACACGTGTTTACAATACATTTGGGTAAATACAAAAAATAGAAAAAAAATTTGGTAAAAAATGGTGATAATTCCGCTAAATATCGTTTAAAGTCATTTGTATTGAACTAATCATACTTTTTATATTTTTATCGTTAAGTTCACATTATTTTACATCTAAAACACGTATTTACAATACATTTGGGTGAATACAAAAAATAGAAAAAAAATTTGGGAAAAAATTTGGTAAAAAATGGTGATAATTCCGCTAAATATCGTTTAAAGTCATTTCTATTGAACTAATCATACTTTTTATATTTTTATCGTTAAGTTCACATTATTTTACATCTAAAACACGTCTTTACAATACATTTGGGTGAATATAAAAGGTCGTAAAAAAATTTTGAAATACAGTTGATGAATCCGCTAAATATCGTCTTAAGTCATTTCTATTAAACTAATCATACTTTTTATATTTTTAACGTTAAGTTCACATTATTTTACATCTAAAACACGTGTTTACAATACATTTGGGTGAATACAAAAAATAGAAAAAAAATTTGGGAAAAAATTGGGTAAAAAATGGTGATAATTCCGCTAAATATCGTTTAAAGTCATTTGTATTGAACTAATCATACTTTTTATATTTTTATCGTTAAGTTCACATTATTCTACATCTAAAACACGTGTTTACAATACATTTGGGTGAATACAAAAAATAGAAAAAAAATTTGGGAAAAAATTGGGTAAAAAATGGTGATAATTCCGCTAAATATCGTTTAAAGTCATTTGTATTGAACTAATCATACTTTTTATATTTTTATCGTTAAGTTCACATTATTTTACATCTAAAACACGTCTTTACAATACATTTGGGTGAATATAAAAGGTCGTAAAAAAATTTTGAAATACAGTTGATGAATCCGCTAAATATCGTCTTAAGTCATTTCTATTAAACTAATCATACTTTTTATATTTTTAACGTTAAGTTCACATTATTTTACATCTAAAACACGTGTTTACAATACATTTGGGTGAATACAAAAAATAGAAAAAAAATTTGGGAAAAAATTGGGTAAAAAATGGTGATAATTCCGCTAAATATCGTTTAAAGTCATTTGTATTGAACTAATCATACTTTTTATATTTTTATCGTTAAGTTCACATTATTTTACATCTAAAACACGTATTTACAATACATTTGGGTGAATATAAAAGGTCGTAAAAAAATTTTGAAATACAGGTGATGAATCCGCTAAATATCGTCTTAAGTCATTTCTATTAAACTAATCATACTTTTTATATTTTTAACGTTAAGTTCACATTATTTTACATCTAAAACACGTGTTTACAATACATTTGGGTAAATACAAAAAATAGAAAAAAAATTTGGTAAAAAATGGTGATAATTCCGCTAAATATCGTTTAAAGTCATTTGTATTGAACTAATCATACTTTTTATATTTTTATCGTTAAGTTCACATTATTTTACATCTAAAACACGTCTTTACAATACATTTGTGTGAATATAAAAGGTCGTAAAAAAATTTTGAAATACAGGTGATGAATCCGCTAAATATCGTCTTAAGTCATTTCTATTAAACTAATCATACTTTTTATATTTTTAACGTTAAGTTCACATTATTTTACATCTAAAACACGTGTTTACAATACATTTGGATGAATACAAAAAATAGAAAAAAAATTTGGTAAAAAATGGTGATAATTCCGCTAAATATCGTTTAAAGTCATTTGTAATGAACTAATCATACTTTTTATATTTTTATCGTTAAGTTCACATTATTTTACATCTAAAACACGTATTTACAATACATTTGGGTGAATACAAAAAATAGAAAAAAAATTTGGGAAAAAATTTGGTAAAAAATGGTGATAATTCCGCTAAATATCGTTTAAAGTCATTTGTATTGAACTAATCATACTTTTTATATTTTTATCGTTAAGTTCAAATTATTTTACATCTAAAACACGTCTTTACAATACATTTGGGTGAATATAAAAGGTCGTAAAAAAATTTTGAAATACAGGTGATGAATCCGCTAAATATCGTCTTAAGTCATTTCTATTAAACTAATCATACTTTTTATATTTTTAACGTTAAGTTCACATTATTTTACATCTAAAACACGTGTTTACAATACATTTGGGTGAATACAAAAAATAGAAAAAAAATTTGGGAAAAAATTGGGTAAAAAATGGTGATAATTCCGCTAAATATCGTTTAAAGTCATTTGTATTGAACTAATCATACTTTTTATATTTTTATCGTTAAGTTCACATTATTTTACATCTAAAACACGTATTTACAATACATTTGGGTGAATATAAAAGGTCGTAAAAAAATTTTGAAATACAGGTGATGAATCCGCTAAATATCGTCTTAAGTCATTTCTATTAAACTAATCATACTTTTTATATTTTTAACGTTAAGTTCACATTATTTTACATCTAAAACACGTGTTTACAATACATTTGGGTAAATACAAAAAATAGAAAAAAAATTTGGTAAAAAATGGTGATAATTCCGCTAAATATCGTTTAAAGTCATTTGTATTGAACTAATCATACTTTTTATATTTTTATCGTTAAGTTCACATTATTTTACATCTAAAACACGTCTTTACAATACATTTGGGTGAATATAAAAGGTCGTAAAAAAATTTTGAAATACAGGTGATGAATCCGCTAAATATCGTCTTAAGTCATTTCTATTAAACTAATCATACTTTTTATATTTTTAACGTTAAGTTCACATTAATTTACATCTAAAACACGTGTTTACAATACATTTGGATGAATACAAAAAATAGAAAAAAAATTTGGTAAAAAATGGTGATAATTCCGCTAAATATCGTTTAAAGTCATTTGTAATGAACTAATCATACTTTTTATATTTTTATCGTTAAGTTCACATTATTTTACATCTAAAACACGTATTTACAATACATTTGGGTGAATACAAAAAATAGAAAAAAAATTTGGGAAAAAATTTGGTAAAAAATGGTGATAATTCCGCTAAATATCGTTTAAAGTCATTTGTATTGAACTAATCATACTTTTTATATTTTTATCGTTAAGTTCAAATTATTTTACATCTAAAACACGTCTTTACAATACATTTGGGTGAATATAAAAGGTCGTAAAAAAATTTTGAAATACAGGTGATGAATCCGCTAAATATCGTCTTAAGTCATTTCTATTAAACTAATCATACTTTTTATATTTTTAACGTTAAGTTCACATTATTTTACATCTAAAACACGTGTTTACAATACATTTGGGTGAATACAAAAAATAGAAAAAAAATTTGGTAAAAAATGGTGATAATTCCGCTAAATATCGTTTAAAGTCATTTGTATTGAACTAATCATACTTTTTATATTTTTATCGTTAAGTTCACATTATTTTACATCTAAAACACGTATTTACAATACATTTGGGTGAATACAAAAAATAGAAAAAAAATTTGGGAAAAAATTTGGTAAAAAATGGTGATAATTCCGCTAAATATCGTTTAAAGTCATTTCTATTGAACTAATCATACTTTTTATATTTTTATCGTTAAGTTCACATTATTTTACATCTAAAACACGTCTTTACAATACATTTGGGTGAATATAAAAGGTCGTAAAAAAATTTTGAAATACAGTTGATGAATCCGCTAAATATCGTCTTAAGTCATTTCTATTAAACTAATCATACTTTTTATATTTTTAACGTTAAGTTCACATTATTTTACATCTAAAACACGTGTTTACAATACATTTGGGTGAATACAAAAAATAGAAAAAAAATTTGGGAAAAAATTGGGTAAAAAATGGTGATAATTCCGCTAAATATCGTTTAAAGTCATTTGTATTGAACTAATCATACTTTTTATATTTTTATCGTTAAGTTCACATTATTCTACATCTAAAACACGTATTTACAATACATTTGGGTGAATATAAAAGGTCGTAAAAAAATTTTGAAATACAGTTGATGAATCCGCTAAATATCGTCTTAAGTCATTTCTATTAAACTAATCATACTTTTTATATTTTTAACGTTAAGTTCACATTATTTTACATCTAAAACACGTGTTTACAATACATTTGGGTGAATACAAAAAATAGAAAAAAAATTTGGGAAAAAATTGGGTATAAAATGGTGATAATTCCGCTAAATATCGTTTAAAGTCATTTGTATTGAACTAATCATACTTTTTATATTTTTAACGTTAAGTTCACATTATTTTACATCTAAAACACGTGTTTACAATACATTTGGGTGAATACAAAAAATAGAAAAAAAATTTGGGAAAAAATTGGGTAAAAAATGGTGATAATTCCGCTAAATATCGTTTAAAGTCATTTGTATTGAACTAATCATACTTTTTATATTTTTATCGTTAATTTCACATTATTTTACATCTAAAACACGTATTTACAATACATTTGGGTGAATACAAAAAATAGAAAAAAAATTTGGGAAAAAATTTGGTAAAAAATGGTGATAATTCCGCTAAATATCGTTTAAAGTCATTTGTATTGAACTAATCATACTTTTTATATTTTTATCGTTAAGTTCACATTATTTTACATCGAAAACACGTCTTTACAATACATTTGGGTGAATATAAAAGGTCGTAAAAAAATTTTGAAATACAGGTGATGAATCCGCTAAATATCGTCTTAAGTCATTTCTATTAAACTAATCATACTTTTTATATTTTTAACGTTAAGTTCACATTATTTTACATCTAAAACACGTGTTTACAATACATTTGGGTAAATACAAAAAATAGAAAAAAAATTTGGTAAAAAATGGTGATAATTCCGCTAAATATCGTTTAAAGTCATTTGTATTGAACTAATCATACTTTTTATATTTTTATCGTTAAGTTCACATTATTTTACATCTAAAACACGTCTTTACAATACATTTGGGTGAATATAAAAGGTCGTAAAAAAATTTTGAAATACAGGTGATGAATCCGCTAAATATCGTCTTAAGTCATTTCTATTAAACTAATCATACTTTTAATATTTTTAACGTTAAGTTCACATTATTTTACATCTAAAACACGTGTTTACAATACATTTGGATGAATACAAAAAATAGAAAAAAAATTTGGTAAAAAATGGTGATAATTCCGCTAAATATCGTTTAAAGTCATTTGTAATGAACTAATCATACTTTTTATATTTTTATCGTTAAGTTCACATTATTTTACATCTAAAACACGTATTTACAATACATTTGGGTGAATACAAAAAATAGAAAAAAAATTTGGGAAAAAATTGGGTAAAAAATGGTGATAATTCCGCTAAATATCGTTTAAAGTCATTTGTATTGAACTAATCATACTTTTTATATTTTTATCGTTAAGTTCACATTATTCTACATCTAAAACACGTATTTACAATACATTTGGGTGAATATAAAAGGTCGTAAAAAAATTTTGAAATACAGTTGATGAATCCGCTAAATATCGTCTTAAGTCATTTCTATTAAACTAATCATACTTTTTATATTTTTAACGTTAAGTTCACATTATTTTACATCTAAAACACGTGTTTACAATACATTTGGGTGAATACAAAAAATAGAAAAAAAATTTGGGAAAAAATTGGGTATAAAATGGTGATAATTCCGCTAAATATCGTTTAAAGTCATTTGTATTGAACTAATCATACTTTTTATATTTTTAACGTTAAGTTCACATTATTTTACATCTAAAACACGTGTTTACAATACATTTGGGTGAATACAAAAAATAGAAAAAAAATTTGGGAAAAAATTGGGTAAAAAATGGTGATAATTCCGCTAAATATCGTTTAAAGTCATTTGTATTGAACTAATCATACTTTTTATATTTTTATCGTTAATTTCACATTATTTTACATCTAAAACACGTATTTACAATACATTTGGGTGAATACAAAAAATAGAAAAAAAATTTGGGAAAAAATTTGGTAAAAAATGGTGATAATTCCGCTAAATATCGTTTAAAGTCATTTGTATTGAACTAATCATACTTTTTATATTTTTATCGTTAAGTTCACATTATTTTACATCGAAAACACGTCTTTACAATACATTTGGGTGAATATAAAAGGTCGTAAAAAAATTTTGAAATACAGGTGATGAATCCGCTAAATATCGTCTTAAGTCATTTCTATTAAACTAATCATACTTTTTATATTTTTAACGTTAAGTTCACATTATTTTACATCTAAAACACGTGTTTACAATACATTTGGGTGAATACAAAAAATAGAAAAAAAATTTGGTAAAAAATGGTGATAATTCCGCTAAATATCGTTTAAAGTCATTTGTATTGAACTAATCATACTTTTTATATTTTTATCGTTAAGTTCACATTATTTTACATCTAAAACACGTCTTTACAATACATTTGGATGAATATAAAAGGTCGTAAAAAAATTTTGAAATACAGGTGATGAATCCGCTAAATATCGTCTTAAGTCATTTCTATTAAACTAATCATACTTTTTATATTTTTATCGTTAAGTTCACATTATTTTACATCTAAAACACGTATTTACAATACATTTGGGTGAATACAAAAAATAGAAAAAAAATTTGGGAAAAAATTTGGTAAAAAATGGTGATAATTCCGCTAAATATCGTTTAAAGTCATTTGTATTGAACTAATCATACTTTTTATATTTTTATCGTTAAGTTCACATTATTTTACATCTAAAACACGTCTTTACAATACATTTGGGTGAATATAAAAGGTCGTAAAAAAATTTTGAAATACAGTTGATGAATCCGCAAAATATCGTCTTAAGTCATTTCTATTAAACTAATCATACTTTTTATATTTTTAACGTTAAGTTCACATTATTTTACATCTAAAACACGTGTTTACAATACATTTGGGTGAATACAAAAAATAGAAAAAAAATTTGGGAAAAAATTGGGTAAAAAATGGTGATAATTCCGCTAAATATCGTTTAAAGTCATTTGTATTGAACTAATCATACTTTTTATATTTTTATCGTTAAGTTCACATTATTCTACATCTAAAACACGTATTTACAATACATTTGGGTGAATATAAAAGGTCGTAAAAAAATTTTGAAATACAGTTGATGAATCCGCTAAATATCGTCTTAAGTCATTTCTATTAAACTAATCATACTTTTTATATTTTTAACGTTAAGTTCACATTATTTTACATCTAAAACACGTGTTTACAATACATTTGGGTGAATACAAAAAATAGAAAAAAAATTTGGGAAAAAATTGGGTATAAAATGGTGATAATTCCGCTAAATATCGTTTAAAGTCATTTGTATTGAACTAATCATACTTTTTATATTTTTAACGTTAAGTTCACATTATTTTACATCTAAAACACGTGTTTACAATACATTTGGGTGAATACAAAAAATAGAAAAAAAATTTGGGAAAAAATTGGGTAAAAAATGGTGATAATTCCGCTAAATATCGTTTAAAGTCATTTGTATTGAACTAATCATACTTTTTATATTTTTATCGTTAATTTCACATTATTTTACATCTAAAACACGTATTTACAATACATTTGGGTGAATACAAAAAATAGAAAAAAAATTTGGGAAAAAATTTGGTAAAAAATGGTGATAATTCCGCTAAATATCGTTTAAAGTCATTTGTATTGAACTAATCATACTTTTTATATTTTTATCGTTAAGTTCACATTATTTTACATCGAAAACACGTCTTTACAATACATTTGGGTGAATATAAAAGGTCGTAAAAAAATTTTGAAATACAGGTGATGAATCCGCTAAATATCGTCTTAAGTCATTTCTATTAAACTAATCATACTTTTTATATTTTTAACGTTAAGTTCACATTATTTTACATCTAAAACACGTGTTTACAATACATTTGGGTAAATACAAAAAATAGAAAAAAAATTTGGTAAAAAATGGTGATAATTCCGCTAAATATCGTTTAAAGTCATTTGTATTGAACTAATCATACTTTTTATATTTTTATCGTTAAGTTCACATTATTTTACATCTAAAACACGTCTTTACAATACATTTGGGTGAATATAAAAGGTCGTAAAAAAATTTTGAAATACAGGTGATGAATCCGCTAAATATCGTCTTAAGTCATTTCTATTAAACTAATCATACTTTTAATATTTTTAACGTTAAGTTCACATTATTTTACATCTAAAACACGTGTTTACAATACATTTGGATGAATACAAAAAATAGAAAAAAAATTTGGTAAAAAATGGTGATAATTCCGCTAAATATCGTTTAAAGTCATTTGTAATGAACTAATCATACTTTTTATATTTTTATCGTTAAGTTCACATTATTTTACATCTAAAACACGTATTTACAATACATTTGGGTGAATACAAAAAATAGAAAAAAAATTTGGGAAAAAATTGGGTAAAAAATGGTGATAATTCCGCTAAATATCGTTTAAAGTCATTTGTATTGAACTAATCATACTTTTTATATTTTTATCGTTAAGTTCACATTATTCTACATCTAAAACACGTATTTACAATACATTTGGGTGAATATAAAAGGTCGTAAAAAAATTTTGAAATACAGTTGATGAATCCGCTAAATATCGTCTTAAGTCATTTCTATTAAACTAATCATACTTTTTATATTTTTAACGTTAAGTTCACATTATTTTACATCTAAAACACGTGTTTACAATACATTTGGGTGAATACAAAAAATAGAAAAAAAATTTGGGAAAAAATTGGGTATAAAATGGTGATAATTCCGCTAAATATCGTTTAAAGTCATTTGTATTGAACTAATCATACTTTTTATATTTTTAACGTTAAGTTCACATTATTTTACATCTAAAACACGTGTTTACAATACATTTGGGTGAATACAAAAAATAGAAAAAAAATTTGGGAAAAAATTGGGTAAAAAATGGTGATAATTCCGCTAAATATCGTTTAAAGTCATTTGTATTGAACTAATCATACTTTTTATATTTTTATCGTTAATTTCACATTATTTTACATCTAAAACACGTATTTACAATACATTTGGGTGAATACAAAAAATAGAAAAAAAATTTGGGAAAAAATTTGGTAAAAAATGGTGATAATTCCGCTAAATATCGTTTAAAGTCATTTGTATTGAACTAATCATACTTTTTATATTTTTATCGTTAAGTTCACATTATTTTACATCGAAAACACGTCTTTACAATACATTTGGGTGAATATAAAAGGTCGTAAAAAAATTTTGAAATACAGGTGATGAATCCGCTAAATATCGTCTTAAGTCATTTCTATTAAACTAATCATACTTTTTATATTTTTAACGTTAAGTTCACATTATTTTACATCTAAAACACGTGTATACAATACATTTGGGTAAATACAAAAAATAGAAAAAAAATTTGGTAAAAAATGGTGATAATTCCGCTAAATATCGTTTAAAGTCATTTGTATTGAACTAATCATACTTTTTATATTTTTATCGTTAAGTTCACATTATTTTACATCTAAAACACGTCTTTACAATACATTTGGGTGAATATAAAAGGTCGTAAAAAAATTTTGAAATACAGGTGATGAATCCGCTAAATATCGTCTTAAGTCATTTCTATTAAACTAATCATACTTTTTATATTTTTAACGTTAAGTTCACATTATTTTACATCTAAAACACGTGTTTACAATACATTTGGATGAATACAAAAAATAGAAAAAAAATTTGGTAAAAAATGGTGATAATTCCGCTAAATATCGTTTAAAGTCATTTGTAATGAACTAATCATACTTTTTATATTTTTATCGTTAAGTTCACATTATTTTACATCTAAAACACGTATTTACAATACATTTGGGTGAATACAAAAAATAGAAAAAAAATTTGGGAAAAAATTTGGTAAAAAATGGTGATAATTCCGCTAAATATCGTTTAAAGTCATTTGTATTGAACTAATCATACTTTTTATATTTTTATCGTTAAGTTCAAATTATTTTACATCTAAAACACGTCTTTACAATACATTTGGGTGAATATAAAAGGTCGTAAAAAAATTTTGAAATACAGGTGATGAATCCGCTAAATATCGTCTTAAGTCATTTCTATTAAACTAATCATACTTTTTATATTTTTAACGTTAAGTTCACATTATTTTACATCTAAAACACGTGTTTACAATACATTTGGGTGAATACAAAAAATAGAAAAAAAATTTGGTAAAAAATGGTGATAATTCCGCTAAATATCGTTTAAAGTCATTTGTATTGAACTAATCATACTTTTTATATTTTTATCGTTAAGTTCACATTATTTTACATCTAAAACACGTATTTACAATACATTTGGGTGAATACAAAAAATAGAAAAAAAATTTGGGAAAAAATTTGGTAAAAAATGGTGATAATTCCGCTAAATATCGTTTAAAGTCATTTGTATTGAACTAATCATACTTTTTATATTTTTATCGTTAAGTTCACATTATTTTACATCGAAAACACGTCTTTACAATACATTTGGGTGAATATAAAAGGTCGTAAAAAAATTTTGAAATACAGGTGATGAATCCGCTAAATATCGTCTTAAGTCATTTCTATTAAACTAATCATACTTTTTATATTTTTAACGTTAAGTTCACGTTGTTTTACATCTAAAACACGTGTTTAAAATACATTTGGGTGAATACAAAAAATAGAAAAAAAATTTGGGAAAAAATTGGGTAAAAAATGGTGATAATTCCGCTAAATATCGTTTAAAGTCATTTGTATTGAACTAATCATACTTTTTATATTTTTATCGTTAAGTTCACATTATTTTACATCTAAAACACGTATTTACAATACATTTGGGTGAATACAAAAAATAGAAAAAAAATTTGGGAAAAAATTTGGTAAAAAATGGTGATAATTCCGCTAAATATCGTTTAAAGTCATTTGTATTGAACTAATCATACTTTTTATATTTTTATCGTTAAGTTCACATTATTTTACATCTAAAACACGTCTTTACAATACATTTGGGTGAATATAAAAGGTCGTAAAAAAATTTTGAAATACAGTTGATGAATCCGCTAAATATCGTCTTAAGTCATTTCTATTAAACTAATCATACTTTTTATATTTTTAACGTTAAGTTCACATTATTTTACATCTAAAACACGTGTTTACAATACATTTGGGTGAATACAAAAAATAGAAAAAAAATTTGGGAAAAAATTGGGTAAAAAATGGTGATAATTCCGCTAAATATCGTTTAAAGTCATTTGTATTGAACTAATCATACTTTTTATATTTTTATCGTTAAGTTCACATTATTTTACATCTAAAACACGTATTTACAATACATTTGGGTGAATATAAAAGGTCGTAAAAAAATTTTGAAATACAGGTGATGAATCCGCTAAATATCGTCTTAAGTCATTTCTATTAAACTAATCATACTTTTTATATTTTTAACGTTAAGTTCACATTATTTTACATCTAAAACACGTGTTTACAATACATTTGGGTAAATACAAAAAATAGAAAAAAAATTTGGTAAAAAATGGTGATAATTCCGCTAAATATCGTTTAAATTCATTTGTATTGAACTAATCATACTTTTTATATTTTTATCGTTAAGTTCACATTATTTTACATCTAAAACACGTCTTTACAATACATTTGGGTGAATATAAAAGGTCGTAAAAAAATTTTGAAATACAGGTGATGAATCCGCTAAATATCGTCTTAAGTCATTTCTATTAAACTAATCATACTTTTTATATTTTTAACGTTAAGTTCACATTATTTTACATCTAAAACACGTGTTTACAATACATTTGGATGAATACAAAAAATAGAAAAAAAATTTGGTAAAAAATGGTGATAATTCCGCTAAATATCGTTTAAAGTCATTTGTAATGAACTAATCATACTTTTTATATTTTTATCGTTAAGTTCACATTATTTTACATCTAAAACACGTATTTACAATACATTTGGGTGAATACAAAAAATAGAAAAAAAATTTGGGAAAAAATTTGGTAAAAAATGGTGATAATTCCGCTAAATATCGTTTAAAGTCATTTGTATTGAACTAATCATACTTTTTATATTTTTATCGTTAAGTTCAAATTATTTTACATCTAAAACACGTCTTTACAATACATTTGGGTGAATATAAAAGGTCGTAAAAAAATTTTGAAATACAGGTGATGAATCCGCTAAATATCGTCTTAAGTCATTTCTATTAAACTAATCATACTTTTTATATTTTTAACGTTAAGTTCACATTATTTTACATCTAAAACACGTGTTTACAATACATTTGGGTGAATACAAAAAATAGAAAAAAAATTTGGTAAAAAATGGTGATAATTCCGCTAAATATCGTTTAAAGTCATTTGTATTGAACTAATCATACTTTTTATATTTTTATCGTTAAGTTCACATTATTTTACATCTAAAACACGTCTTTACAATACATTTGGATGAATATAAAAGGTCGTAAAAAAATTTTGAAATACAGGTGATGAATCCGCTAAATATCGTCTTAAGTCATTTCTATTAAACTAATCATACTTTTTATATTTTTATCGTTAAGTTCACATTATTTTACATCTAAAACACGTATTTACAATACATTTGGGTGAATACAAAAAATAGAAAAAAAATTTGGGAAAAAATTTGGTAAAAAATGGTGATAATTCCGCTAAATATCGTTTAAAGTCATTTGTATTGAACTAATCATACTTTTTATATTTTTATCGTTAAGTTCACATTATTTTACATCTAAAACACGTCTTTACAATACATTTGGGTGAATATAAAAGGTCGTAAAAAAATTTTGAAATACAGTTGATGAATCCGCAAAATATCGTCTTAAGTCATTTCTATTAAACTAATCATACTTTTTATATTTTTAACGTTAAGTTCACATTATTTTACATCTAAAACACGTGTTTACAATACATTTGGGTGAATACAAAAAATAGAAAAAAAATTTGGGAAAAAATTGGGTAAAAAATGGTGATAATTCCGCTAAATATCGTTTAAAGTCATTTGTATTGAACTAATCATACTTTTTATATTTTTATCGTTAAGTTCACATTATTCTACATCTAAAACACGTATTTACAATACATTTGGGTGAATATAAAAGGTCGTAAAAAAATTTTGAAATACAGTTGATGAATCCGCTAAATATCGTCTTAAGTCATTTCTATTAAACTAATCATACTTTTTATATTTTTAACGTTAAGTTCACATTATTTTACATCTAAAACACGTGTTTACAATACATTTGGGTGAATACAAAAAATAGAAAAAAAATTTGGGAAAAAATTAGGTAAAAAATGGTGATAATTCCGCTAAATATCGTTTAAAGTCATTTGTATTGAACTAATCATACTTTTTATATTTTTATCGTTAAGTTCACATTATTCTACATCTAAAACACGTATTTACAATACATTTGGGTGAATATAAAAGGTCGTAAAAAAATTTTGAAATACAGTTGATGAATCCGCTAAATATCGTCTTAAGTCATTTCTATTAAACTAATCATACTTTTTATATTTTTAACGTTAAGTTCACATTATTTTACATCTAAAACACGTGTTTACAATACATTTGGATGAATACAAAAAATAGAAAAAAAATTTGGTAAAAAATGGTGATAATTCCGCTAAATATCGTTTAAAGTCATTTGTAATGAACTAATCATAAATTTTATATTTTTAACGTTAAGTTCACATTATTTTACATCTAAAACACGTGTTTACAATACATTTGGGTGAATACAAAAAATAGAAAAAAAATTTGGGAAAAAATTGGGTAAAAAATGGTGATAATTCCGCTAAATATCGTTTAAAGTCATTTGTATTGAACTAATCATACTTTTTATATTTTTATCGTTAAGTTCAAATTATTTTACATCTAAAACACGTCTTTACAATACATTTGGGTGAATATAAAAGGTCGTAAAAAAATTTTGAAATACAGGTGATGAATCCGCTAAATATCGTCTTAAGTCATTTCTATTAAACTAATCATACTTTTTATATTTTTAACGTTAAGTTCACATTATTTTACATCTAAAACACGTGTTTACAATACATTTGGGTGAATACAAAAAATAGAAAAAAAATTTGGTAAAAAATGGTGATAATTCCGCTAAATATCGTTTAAAGTCATTTGTATTGAACTAATCATACTTTTTATATTTTTATCGTTAAGTTCACATTATTTTACATCTAAAACACGTATTTACAATACATTTGGGTGAATACAAAAAATAGAAAAAAAATTTGGGAAAAAATTTGGTAAAAAATGGTGATAATTCCGCTAAATATCGTTTAAAGTCATTTGTATTGAACTAATCATACTTTTTATATTTTTATCGTTAAGTTCACATTATTTTACATCTAAAACACGTCTTTACAATACATTTGGGTGAATATAAAAGGTCGTAAAAAAATTTTGAAATACAGTTGATGAATCCGCAAAATATCGTCTTAAGTCATTTCTATTAAACTAATCATACTTTTTATATTTTTAACGTTAAGTTCACATTATTTTACATCTAAAACACGTGTTTACAATACATTTGGGTGAATACAAAAAATAGAAAAAAAATTTGGGAAAAAATTGGGTAAAAAATGGTGATAATTCCGCTAAATATCGTTTAAAGTCATTTGTATTGAACTAATCATACTTTTTATATTTTTATCGTTAAGTTCACATTATTCTACATCTAAAACACGTATTTACAATACATTTGGGTGAATATAAAAGGTCGTAAAAAAATTTTGAAATACAGTTGATGAATCCGCTAAATATCGTCTTAAGTCATTTCTATTAAACTAATCATACTTTTTATATTTTTAACGTTAAGTTCACATTATTTTACATCTAAAACACGTGTTTACAATACATTTGGATGAATACAAAAAATAGAAAAAAAATTTGGTAAAAAATGGTGATAATTCCGCTAAATATCGTTTAAAGTCATTTGTAATGAACTAATCATAAATTTTATATTTTTAACGTTAAGTTCACATTATTTTACATCTAAAACACGTGTTTACAATACATTTGGGTGAATACAAAAAATAGAAAAAAAATTTGGGAAAAAATTGGGTAAAAAATGGTGATAATTCCGCTAAATATCGTTTAAAGTCATTTGTATTGAACTAATCATACTTTTTATATTTTTATCGTTAAGTTCAAATTATTTTACATCTAAAACACGTCTTTACAATACATTTGGGTGAATATAAAAGGTCGTAAAAAAATTTTGAAATACAGGTGATGAATCCGCTAAATATCGTCTTAAGTCATTTCTATTAAACTAATCATACTTTTTATATTTTTAACGTTAAGTTCACATTATTTTACATCTAAAACACGTGTTTACAATACATTTGGGTGAATACAAAAAATAGAAAAAAAATTTGGTAAAAAATGGTGATAATTCCGCTAAATATCGTTTAAAGTCATTTGTATTGAACTAATCATACTTTTTATATTTTTATCGTTAAGTTCACATTATTTTACATCTAAAACACGTATTTACAATACATTTGGGTGAATACAAAAAATAGAAAAAAAATTTGGGAAAAAATTTGGTAAAAAATGGTGATAATTCCGCTAAATATCGTTTAAAGTCATTTGTATTGAACTAATCATACTTTTTATATTTTTATCGTTAAGTTCACATTATTTTACATCTAAAACACGTCTTTACAATACATTTGGGTGAATATAAAAGGTCGTAAAAAAATTTTGAAATACAGTTGATGAATCCGCAAAATATCGTCTTAAGTCATTTCTATTAAACTAATCATACTTTTTATATTTTTAACGTTAAGTTCACATTATTTTACATCTAAAACACGTGTTTACAATACATTTGGGTGAATACAAAAAATAGAAAAAAAATTTGGGAAAAAATTGGGTAAAAAATGGTGATAATTCCGCTAAATATCGTTTAAAGTCATTTGTATTGAACTAATCATACTTTTTATATTTTTATCGTTAAGTTCACATTATTCTACATCTAAAACACGTATTTACAATACATTTGGGTGAATATAAAAGGTCGTAAAAAAATTTTGAAATACAGTTGATGAATCCGCTAAATATCGTCTTAAGTCATTTCTATTAAACTAATCATACTTTTTATATTTTTAACGTTAAGTTCACATTATTTTACATCTAAAACACGTGTTTACAATACATTTGGGTGAATACAAAAAATAGAAAAAAAATTTGGGAAAAAATTGGGTATAAAATGGTGATAATTCCGCTAAATATCGTTTAAAGTCAATTGTATTGAACTAATCATACTTTTTATATTTTTAACGTTAAGTTCACATTATTTTACATCTAAAACACGTGTTTACAATACATTTGGGTGAATACAAAAAATAGAAAAAAAATTTGGGAAAAAATTGGGTAAAAAATGGTGATAATTCCGCTAAATATCGTTTAAAGTCATTTGTATTGAACTAATCATACTTTTTATATTTTTATCGTTAAGTTCACATTATTTTACATCTAAAACACGTCTTTACAATACATTTGGGTGAATATAAAAGGTCGTAAAAAAATTTTGAAATACAGGTGATGAATCCGCTAAATATCGTCTTAAGTCATTTCTATTAAACTAATCATACTTTTTATATTTTTAACGTTAAGTTCACATTATTTTACATCTAAAACACGTGTTTACAATACATTTGGATGAATACAAAAAATAGAAAAAAAATTTGGTAAAAAATGGTGATAATTCCGCTAAATATCGTTTAAAGTCATTTGTAATGAACTAATCATACTTTTTATATTTTTATCGTTAAGTTCACATTATTTTACATCTAAAACACGTATTTACAATACATTTGGGTGAATACAAAAAATAGAAAAAAAATTTGGGAAAAAATTTGGTAAAAAATGGTGATAATTCCGCTAAATATCGTTTAAAGTCATTTGTATTGAACTAATCATACTTTTTATATTTTTATCGTTAAGTTCAAATTATTTTACATCTAAAACACGTCTTTACAATACATTTGGGTGAATATAAAAGGTCGTAAAAAAATTTTGAAATACAGGTGATGAATCCGCTAAATATCGTCTTAAGTCATTTCTATTAAACTAATCATACTTTTTATATTTTTAACGTTAAGTTCACATTATTTTACATCTAAAACACGTGTTTACAATACATTTGGGTGAATACAAAAAATAGAAAAAAAATTTGGTAAAAAATGGTGATAATTCCGCTAAATATCGTTTAAAGTCATTTGTATTGAACTAATCATACTTTTTATATTTTTATCGTTAAGTTCACATTATTTTACATCTAAAACACGTCTTTACAATACATTTGGATGAATATAAAAGGTCGTAAAAAAATTTTGAAATACAGGTGATGAATCCGCTAAATATCGTCTTAAGTCATTTCTATTAAACTAATCATACTTTTTATATTTTTAACGTTAAGTTCACATTATTTTACATCTAAAACACGTGTTTACAATACATTTGGATGAATACAAAAAATAGAAAAAAAATTTGGTAAAAAATGGTGATAATTCCGCTAAATATCGTTTAAAGTCATTTGTAATGAACTAATCATAAATTTTATATTTTTAACGTTAAGTTCACATTATTTTACATCTAAAACACGTGTTTACAATACATTTGGGTGAATACAAAAAATAGAAAAAAAATTTGGGAAAAAATTGGGTAAAAAATGGTGATAATTCCGCTAAATATCGTTTAAAGTCATTTGTATTGAACTAATCATACTTTTTATATTTTTATCGTTAAGTTCAAATTATTTTACATCTAAAACACGTCTTTACAATACATTTGGGTGAATATAAAAGGTCGTAAAAAAATTTTGAAATACAGGTGATGAATCCGCTAAATATCGTCTTAAGTCATTTCTATTAAACTAATCATACTTTTTATATTTTTAACGTTAAGTTCACATTATTTTACATCTAAAACACGTGTTTACAATACATTTGGGTGAATACAAAAAATAGAAAAAAAATTTGGTAAAAAATGGTGATAATTCCGCTAAATATCGTTTAAAGTCATTTGTATTGAACTAATCATACTTTTTATATTTTTATCGTTAAGTTCACATTATTTTACATCTAAAACACGTATTTACAATACATTTGGGTGAATACAAAAAATAGAAAAAAAATTTGGGAAAAAATTTGGTAAAAAATGGTGATAATTCCGCTAAATATCGTTTAAAGTCATTTGTATTGAACTAATCATACTTTTTATATTTTTATCGTTAAGTTCACATTATTTTACATCTAAAACACGTCTTTACAATACATTTGGGTGAATATAAAAGGTCGTAAAAAAATTTTGAAATACAGTTGATGAATCCGCAAAATATCGTCTTAAGTCATTTCTATTAAACTAATCATACTTTTTATATTTTTAACGTTAAGTTCACATTATTTTACATCTAAAACACGTGTTTACAATACATTTGGGTGAATACAAAAAATAGAAAAAAAATTTGGGAAAAAATTGGGTAAAAAATGGTGATAATTCCGCTAAATATCGTTTAAAGTCATTTGTATTGAACTAATCATACTTTTTATATTTTTATCGTTAAGTTCACATTATTCTACATCTAAAACACGTATTTACAATACATTTGGGTGAATATAAAAGGTCGTAAAAAAATTTTGAAATACAGTTGATGAATCCGCTAAATATCGTCTTAAGTCATTTCTATTAAACTAATCATACTTTTTATATTTTTAACGTTAAGTTCACATTATTTTACATCTAAAACACGTGTTTACAATACATTTGGGTGAATACAAAAAATAGAAAAAAAATTTGGGAAAAAATTGGGTATAAAATGGTGATAATTCCGCTAAATATCGTTTAAAGTCAATTGTATTGAACTAATCATACTTTTTATATTTTTAACGTTAAGTTCACATTATTTTACATCTAAAACACGTGTTTACAATACATTTGGGTGAATACAAAAAATAGAAAAAAAATTTGGGAAAAAATTGGGTAAAAAATGGTGATAATTCCGCTAAATATCGTTTAAAGTCATTTGTATTGAACTAATCATACTTTTTATATTTTTATCGTTAAGTTCACATTATTTTACATCTAAAACACGTCTTTACAATACATTTGGGTGAATATAAAAGGTCGTAAAAAAATTTTGAAATACAGGTGATGAATCCGCTAAATATCGTCTTAAGTCATTTCTATTAAACTAATCATACTTTTTATATTTTTAACGTTAAGTTCACATTATTTTACATCTAAAACACGTGTTTACAATACATTTGGATGAATACAAAAAATAGAAAAAAAATTTGGTAAAAAATGGTGATAATTCCGCTAAATATCGTTTAAAGTCATTTGTAATGAACTAATCATACTTTTTATATTTTTATCGTTAAGTTCACATTATTTTACATCTAAAACACGTATTTACAATACATTTGGGTGAATACAAAAAATAGAAAAAAAATTTGGGAAAAAATTTGGTAAAAAATGGTGATAATTCCGCTAAATATCGTTTAAAGTCATTTGTATTGAACTAATCATACTTTTTATATTTTTATCGTTAAGTTCAAATTATTTTACATCTAAAACACGTCTTTACAATACATTTGGGTGAATATAAAAGGTCGTAAAAAAATTTTGAAATACAGGTGATGAATCCGCTAAATATCGTCTTAAGTCATTTCTATTAAACTAATCATACTTTTTATATTTTTAACGTTAAGTTCACATTATTTTACATCTAAAACACGTGTTTACAATACATTTGGGTGAATACAAAAAATAGAAAAAAAATTTGGTAAAAAATGGTGATAATTCCGCTAAATATCGTTTAAAGTCATTTGTATTGAACTAATCATACTTTTTATATTTTTATCGTTAAGTTCACATTATTTTACATCTAAAACACGTCTTTACAATACATTTGGATGAATATAAAAGGTCGTAAAAAAATTTTGAAATACAGGTGATGAATCCGCTAAATATCGTCTTAAGTCATTTCTATTAAACTAATCATACTTTTTATATTTTTATCGTTAAGTTCACATTATTTTACATCTAAAACACGTATTTACAATACATTTGGGTGAATACAAAAAATAGAAAAAAAATTTGGGAAAAAATTTGGTAAAAAATGGTGATAATTCCGCTAAATATCGTTTAAAGTCATTTGTATTGAACTAATCATACTTTTTATATTTTTATCGTTAAGTTCACATTATTTTACATCTAAAACACGTCTTTACAATACATTTGGGTGAATATAAAAGGTCGTAAAAAAATTTTGAAATACAGTTGATGAATCCGCAAAATATCGTCTTAAGTCATTTCTATTAAACTAATCATACTTTTTATATTTTTAACGTTAAGTTCACATTATTTTACATCTAAAACACGTGTTTACAATACATTTGGGTGAATACAAAAAATAGAAAAAAAATTTGGGAAAAAATTGGGTAAAAAATGGTGATAATTCCGCTAAATATCGTTTAAAGTCATTTGTATTGAACTAATCATACTTTTTATATTTTTATCGTTAAGTTCACATTATTCTACATCTAAAACACGTATTTACAATACATTTGGGTGAATATAAAAGGTCGTAAAAAAATTTTGAAATACAGTTGATGAATCCGCTAAATATCGTCTTAAGTCATTTCTATTAAACTAATCATACTTTTTATATTTTTAACGTTAAGTTCACATTATTTTACATCTAAAACACGTGTTTACAATACATTTGGGTGAATACAAAAAATAGAAAAAAAATTTGGGAAAAAATTAGGTAAAAAATGGTGATAATTCCGCTAAATATCGTTTAAAGTCATTTGTATTGAACTAATCATACTTTTTATATTTTTATCGTTAAGTTCACATTATTCTACATCTAAAACACGTATTTACAATACATTTGGGTGAATATAAAAGGTCGTAAAAAAATTTTGAAATACAGTTGATGAATCCGCTAAATATCGTCTTAAGTCATTTCTATTAAACTAATCATACTTTTTATATTTTTAACGTTAAGTTCACATTATTTTACATCTAAAACACGTGTTTACAATACATTTGGATGAATACAAAAAATAGAAAAAAAATTTGGTAAAAAATGGTGATAATTCCGCTAAATATCGTTTAAAGTCATTTGTAATGAACTAATCATAAATTTTATATTTTTAACGTTAAGTTCACATTATTTTACATCTAAAACACGTGTTTACAATACATTTGGGTGAATACAAAAAATAGAAAAAAAATTTGGGAAAAAATTGGGTAAAAAATGGTGATAATTCCGCTAAATATCGTTTAAAGTCATTTGTATTGAACTAATCATACTTTTTATATTTTTATCGTTAAGTTCAAATTATTTTACATCTAAAACACGTCTTTACAATACATTTGGGTGAATATAAAAGGTCGTAAAAAAATTTTGAAATACAGGTGATGAATCCGCTAAATATCGTCTTAAGTCATTTCTATTAAACTAATCATACTTTTTATATTTTTATCGTTAAGTTCACATTATTTTACATCTAAAACACGTATTTACAATACATTTGGGTGAATACAAAAAATAGAAAAAAAATTTGGGAAAAAATTTGGTAAAAAATGGTGATAATTCCGCTAAATATCGTTTAAAGTCATTTGTATTGAACTAATCATACTTTTTATATTTTTATCGTTAAGTTCACATTATTTTACATCTAAAACACGTCTTTACAATACATTTGGGTGAATATAAAAGGTCGTAAAAAAAATTTGGGAAAAAATTGGGTAAAAAATGGTGATAATTCCGCTAAATATCGTTTAAAGTCATTTGTATTGAACTAATCATACTTTTTATATTTTTATCGTTAAGTTCACATTATTCTACATCTAAAACACGTATTTACAATACATTTGGGTGAATATAAAAGGTCGTAAAAAAATTTTGAAATACAGTTGATGAATCCGCTAAATATCGTCTTAAGTCATTTCTATTAAACTAATCATACTTTTTATATTTTTAACGTTAAGTTCACATTATTTTACATCTAAAACACGTGTTTACAATACATTTGGGTGAATACAAAAAATAGAAAAAAAATTTGGGAAAAAATTTGGTAAAAAATGGTGATAATTCCGCTAAATATCGTTTAAAGTCATTTGTATTGAACTAATCATACTTTTTATATTTTTATCGTTAAGTTCAAATTATTTTACATCTAAAACACGTCTTTACAATACATTTGGGTGAATATAAAAGGTCGTAAAAAAATTTTGAAATACAGGTGATGAATCCGCTAAATATCGTCTTAAGTCATTTCTATTAAACTAATCATACTTTTTATATTTTTAACGTTAAGTTCACATTATTTTACATCTAAAACACGTGTTTACAATACATTTGGGTGAATACAAAAAATAGAAAAAAAATTTGGTAAAAAATGGTGATAATTCCGCTAAATATCGTTTAAAGTCATTTGTATTGAACTAATCATACTTTTTATATTTTTATCGTTAAGTTCACATTATTTTACATCTAAAACACGTCTTTACAATACATTTGGATGAATATAAAAGGTCGTAAAAAAATTTTGAAATACAGGTGATGAATCCGCTAAATATCGTCTTAAGTCATTTCTATTAAACTAATCATACTTTTTATATTTTTATCGTTAAGTTCACATTATTTTACATCTAAAACACGTATTTACAATACATTTGGGTGAATACAAAAAATAGAAAAAAAATTTGGGAAAAAATTTGGTAAAAAATGGTGATAATTCCGCTAAATATCGTTTAAAGTCATTTGTATTGAACTAATCATACTTTTTATATTTTTATCGTTAAGTTCACATTATTTTACATCTAAAACACGTCTTTACAATACATTTGGGTGAATATAAAAGGTCGTAAAAAAATTTTGAAATACAGTTGATGAATCCGCAAAATATCGTCTTAAGTCATTTCTATTAAACTAATCATACTTTTTATATTTTTAACGTTAAGTTCACATTATTTTACATCTAAAACACGTGTTTACAATACATTTGGGTGAATACAAAAAATAGAAAAAAAATTTGGGAAAAAATTGGGTAAAAAATGGTGATAATTCCGCTAAATATCGTTTAAAGTCATTTGTATTGAACTAATCATACTTTTTATATTTTTATCGTTAAGTTCACATTATTCTACATCTAAAACACGTATTTACAATACATTTGGGTGAATATAAAAGGTCGTAAAAAAATTTTGAAATACAGTTGATGAATCCGCTAAATATCGTCTTAAGTCATTTCTATTAAACTAATCATACTTTTTATATTTTTAACGTTAAGTTCACATTATTTTACATCTAAAACACGTGTTTACAATACATTTGGGTGAATACAAAAAATAGAAAAAAAATTTGGGAAAAAATTAGGTAAAAAATGGTGATAATTCCGCTAAATATCGTTTAAAGTCATTTGTATTGAACTAATCATACTTTTTATATTTTTATCGTTAAGTTCACATTATTCTACATCTAAAACACGTATTTACAATACATTTGGGTGAATATAAAAGGTCGTAAAAAAATTTTGAAATACAGTTGATGAATCCGCTAAATATCGTCTTAAGTCATTTCTATTAATCTAATCATACTTTTTATATTTTTAACGTTAAGTTCACATTATTTTACATCTAAAACACGTGTTTACAATACATTTGGATGAATACAAAAAATAGAAAAAAAATTTGGTAAAAAATGGTGATAATTCCGCTAAATATCGTTTAAAGTCATTTGTAATGAACTAATCATAAATTTTATATTTTTAACGTTAAGTTCACATTATTTTACATCTAAAACACGTGTTTACAATACATTTGGGTGAATACAAAAAATAGAAAAAAAATTTGGGAAAAAATTGGGTAAAAAATGGTGATAATTCCGCTAAATATCGTTTAAAGTCATTTGTATTGAACTAATCATACTTTTTATATTTTTATCGTTAAGTTCAAATTATTTTACATCTAAAACACGTCTTTACAATACATTTGGGTGAATATAAAAGGTCGTAAAAAAATTTTGAAATACAGGTGATGAATCCGCTAAATATCGTCTTAAGTCATTTCTATTAAACTAATCATACTTTTTATATTTTTATCGTTAAGTTCACATTATTTTACATCTAAAACACGTATTTACAATACATTTGGGTGAATACAAAAAATAGAAAAAAAATTTGGGAAAAAATTTGGTAAAAAATGGTGATAATTCCGCTAAATATCGTTTAAAGTCATTTGTATTGAACTAATCATACTTTTTATATTTTTATCGTTAAGTTCACATTATTTTACATCTAAAACACGTCTTTACAATACATTTGGGTGAATATAAAAGGTCGTAAAAAAAATTTGGGAAAAAATTGGGTAAAAAATGGTGATAATTCCGCTAAATATCGTTTAAAGTCATTTGTATTGAACTAATCATACTTTTTATATTTTTATCGTTAAGTTCACATTATTCTACATCTAAAACACGTATTTACAATACATTTGGGTGAATATAAAAGGTCGTAAAAAAATTTTGAAATACAGTTGATGAATCCGCTAAATATCGTCTTAAGTCATTTCTATTAAACTAATCATACTTTTTATATTTTTAACGTTAAGTTCACATTATTTTACATCTAAAACACGTGTTTACAATACATTTGGGTGAATACAAAAAATAGAAAAAAAATTTGGGAAAAAATTAGGTAAAAAATGGTGATAATTCCGCTAAATATCGTTTAAAGTCATTTGTATTGAACTAATCATACTTTTTATATTTTTATCGTTAAGTTCACATTATTCTACATCTAAAACACGTATTTACAATACATTTGGGTGAATATAAAAGGTCGTAAAAAAATTTTGAAATACAGTTGATGAATCCGCTAAATATCGTCTTAAGTCATTTCTATTAAACTAATCATACTTTTTATATTTTTAACGTTAAGTTCACATTATTTTACATCTAAAACACGTGTTTACAATACATTTGGATGAATACAAAAAATAGAAAAAAAATTTGGTAAAAAATGGTGATAATTCCGCTAAATATCGTTTAAAGTCATTTGTAATGAACTAATCATAAATTTTATATTTTTAACGTTAAGTTCACATTATTTTACATCTAAAACACGTGTTTACAATACATTTGGGTGAATACAAAAAATAGAAAAAAAATTTGGGAAAAAATTGGGTAAAAAATGGTGATAATTCCGCTAAATATCGTTTAAAGTCATTTGTATTGAACTAATCATACTTTTTATATTTTTATCGTTAAGTTCAAATTATTTTACATCTAAAACACGTCTTTACAATACATTTGGGTGAATATAAAAGGTCGTAAAAAAATTTTGAAATACAGGTGATGAATCCGCTAAATATCGTCTTAAGTCATTTCTATTAAACTAATCATACTTTTTATATTTTTAACGTTAAGTTCACATTATTTTACATCTAAAACACGTGTTTACAATACATTTGGGTGAATACAAAAAATAGAAAAAAAATTTGGTAAAAAATGGTGATAATTCCGCTAAATATCGTTTAAAGTCATTTGTATTGAACTAATCATACTTTTTATATTTTTATCGTTAAGTTCACATTATTTTACATCTAAAACACGTATTTACAATACATTTGGGTGAATACAAAAAATAGAAAAAAAATTTGGGAAAAAATTTGGTAAAAAATGGTGATAATTCCGCTAAATATCGTTTAAAGTCATTTGTATTGAACTAATCATACTTTTTATATTTTTATCGTTAAGTTCACATTATTCTACATCTAAAACACGTATTTACAATACATTTGGGTGAATATAAAAGGTCGTAAAAAAATTTTGAAATACAGTTGATGAATCCGCTAAATATCGTCTTAAGTCATTTCTATTAAACTAATCATACTTTTTATATTTTTAACGTTAAGTTCACATTATTTTACATCTAAAACACGTGTTTACAATACATTTGGGTGAATACAAAAAATAGAAAAAAAATTTGGGAAAAAATTGGGTATAAAATGGTGATAATTCCGCTAAATATCGTTTAAAGTCATTTGTATTGAACTAATCATACTTTTTATATTTTTAACGTTAAGTTCACATTATTTTACATCTAAAACACGTGTTTACAATACATTTGGGTGAATACAAAAAATAGAAAAAAAATTTGGGAAAAAATTGGGTAAAAAATGGTGATAATTCCGCTAAATATCGTTTAAAGTCATTTGTATTGAACTAATCATACTTTTTATATTTTTATCGTTAAGTTCACATTATTTTACATCGAAAACACGTCTTTACAATACATTTGGGTGAATATAAAAGGTCGTAAAAAAATTTTGAAATACAGGTGATGAATCCGCTAAATATCGTCTTAAGTCATTTCTATTAAACTAATCATACTTTTTATATTTTTAACGTTAAGTTCACATTATTTTACATCTAAAACACGTGTTTACAATACATTTGGGTGAATACAAAAAATAGAAAAAAAATTTGGGAAAAAATTGGGTAAAAAATGGTGATAATTCCGCTAAATATCGTTTAAAGTCATTTGTATTGAACTAATCATACTTTTTATATTTTTATCGTTAAGTTCACATAATTTTACATCTAAAACACGTCTTTACAATACATTTGGGTGAATATAAAAGGTCGTAAAAAAATTTTGAAATACAGGTGATGAATCCGCTAAATATCGTCTTAAGTCATTTCTATTAAACTAATCATACTTTTTATATTTTTAACGTTAAGTTCACATTATTTTACATCTAAAACACGTGTTTACAATACATTTGGGTGAATACAAAAAATAGAAAAAAAATTTGGTAAAAAATGGTGATAATTCCGCTAAATATCGTTTAAAGTCATTTGTATTGAACTAATCATACTTTTTATATTTTTATCGTTAAGTTCACATTATTTTACATCTAAAACACGTATTTACAATACATTTGGGTGAATACAAAAAAAAGAAAAAAAATTTGGGAAAAAATTGGGTAAAAAATGGTGATAATTCCGCTAAATATCGTTTAAAGTCATTTGTATTGAACTAATCATACTTTTTAAATTTTTATCGTTAAGTTCACATTATTTTACATCTAAAACACGTCTTTACAATACATTTGGGTGAATATAAAAGGTCGTAAAAAAATTTTGAAATACAGGTGATGAATCCGCTAAATATCGTCTTAAGTCATTTCTATTAAACTAATCATACTTTTTATATTTTTAACGTTAAGTTCACATTATTTTACATCTAAAACACGTGTTTACAATACATTTGGGTGAATACAAAAAATAGAAAAAAAATTTGGTAAAAAATGGTGATAATTCCGCTAAATATCGTTTAAAGTCATTTGTATTGAACTAATCATACTTTTTATATTTTTATCGTTAAGTTCACATTATTTTACATCTAAAACACGTATTTACAATACATTTGGGTGAATACAAAAAATAGAAAAAAAATTTGGTAAAAAATGGTGATAATTCCGCTAAATATCGTTTAAAGTCATTTGTATTGAACTAATCATACTTTTTATATTTTTATCGTTAAGTTCATATTATTTTACATCTAAAACACGTATTTACAATACATTTGGGTGAATACAAAAAATAGAAAAAAAATAGAAAAAAAATTTGGTAAAAAATGGTGATAATTCCGCTAAATATCGTTTAAAGTCATTTGTATTGAACTAATCATACTTTTTATATTTTTATCGTTAAGTTCACATTATTTTACATCTAAAACACGTATTTACAATACATTTGGGTGAATACAAAAAATAGAAAAAAAATTTGGGAAAAAATTTGGTAAAAAATGGTGATAATTCCGCTAAATATCGTTTAAAGTCATTTGTATTGAACTAATCATACTTTTTATATTTTTATCGTTAAGTTCACATTATTTTACATCTAAAACACGTCTTTACAATACATTTGGATGAATATAAAAGGTCGTAAAAAAATTTTGAAATACAGGTGATGAATCCGCTAAATATCGTCTTAAGTCATTTCTATTAAACTAATCATACTTTTTATATTTTTAACGTTAAGTTCACATTATTTTACATCTAAAACACGTGTTTACAATACATTTGGGTAAATACAAAAAATAGAAAAAAAATTTGGTAAAAAACGGTGATAATTCCGCTAAATATCGTTTTAATTCATTTGTATTGAACTAATCATACTTTTTATATTTTTATCGTTAAGTTCACATTATTTTACATCTAAAACACGTATTTACAATACATTTGGGTGAATACAAAAAATAGAAAAAAAATTTGGGAAAAAATTTGGTAAAAAATGGTGGTACTTCCGCTAAATATCGTTTAAAGTCATTTGTATTGAACTAATCATACTTTTTATATTTTTATCGTTAAGTTCACATTATTTTACATCTAAAACACGTATTTACAATACATTTGGGTGAATACAAAAAATAGAAAAAAAATTTGGGAAAAAATTTGGTAAAAAATGGTGATAATTCCGCTAAATATCGTTTAAAGTCATTTGTATTGAACTAATCATACTTTTTATATTTTTATCGTTAAGTTCACATTATTTTACATCGAAAACACGTCTTTACAATACATTTGGGTGAATATAAAAGGTCGTAAAAAAATTTTGAAATACAGGTGATGAATCCGCTAAATATCGTCTTAAGTCATTTCTATTAAACTAATCATACTTTTTATATTTTTAACGTTAAGTTCACATTATTTTACATCTAAAACACGTGTTTACAATACATTTGGGTGAATACAAAAAATAGAAAAAAAATTTGGGAAAAAATTGGGTAAAAAATGGTGATAATTCCGCTAAATATCGTTTAAAGTCATTTGTATTGAACTAATCATACTTTTTATATTTTTATCGTTAAGTTCACATTATTCTACATCTAAAACACGTATTTACAATACATTTGGGTGAATATAAAAGGTCGTAAAAAAATTTTGAAATACAGTTGATGAATCCGCTAAATATCGTCTTAAGTCATTTCTATTAAACTAATCATACTTTTTATATTTTTAACGTTAAGTTCACATTATTTTACATCTAAAACACGTGTTTACAATACATTTGGATGAATACAAAAAATAGAAAAAAAATTTGGTAAAAAATGGTGATAATTCCGCTAAATATCGTTTAAAGTCATTTGTAATGAACTAATCATACTTTTTATATTTTTATCGTTAAGTTCACATTATTTTACATCTAAAACACGTATTTACAATACATTTGGGTGAATACAAAAAATAGAAAAAAAATTTGGGAAAAAATTTGGTAAAAAATGGTGATAATTCCGCTAAATATCGTTTAAAGTCATTTGTATTGAACTAATCATACTTTTTATATTTTTATCGTTAAGTTCAAATTATTTTACATCTAAAACACGTCTTTACAATACATTTGGGTGAATATAAAAGGTCGTAAAAAAATTTTGAAATACAGGTGATGAATCCGCTAAATATCGTCTTAAGTCATTTCTATTAAACTAATCATACTTTTTATATTTTTAACGTTAAGTTCACATTATTTTACATCTAAAACACGTGTTTACAATACATTTGGGTGAATACAAAAAATAGAAAAAAAATTTGGTAAAAAATGGTGATAATTCCGCTAAATATCGTTTAAAGTCATTTGTATTGAACTAATCATACTTTTTATATTTTTATCGTTAAGTTCACATTATTTTACATCTAAAACACGTATTTACAATACATTTGGGTGAATACAAAAAATAGAAAAAAAATTTGGGAAAAAATTTGGTAAAAAATGGTGATAATTCCGCTAAATATCGTTTAAAGTCATTTGTATTGAACTAATCATACTTTTTATATTTTTATCGTTAAGTTCACATTATTTTACATCTAAAACACGTCTTTACAATACATTTGGGTTAATATAAAAGGTCGTAAAAAAATTTTGAAATACAGTTGATGAATCCGCTAAATATCGTCTTAAGTCATTTCTATTAAACTAATCATACTTTTTATATTTTTAACGTTAAGTTCACATTATTTTACATCTAAAACACGTGTTTACAATACATTTGGGTGAATACAAAAAATAGAAAAAAAATTTGGGAAAAAATTGGGTAAAAAATGGTGATAATTCCGCTAAATATCGTTTAAAGTCATTTGTATTGAACTAATCATACTTTTTATATTTTTATCGTTAAGTTCACATTATTTTACATCTAAAACACGTATTTACAATACATTTGGGTGAATACAAAAAATAGAAAAAAAATTTGGGAAAAAATTTGGTAAAAAATGGTGATAATTCCGCTAAATATCGTTTAAAGTCATTTGTATTGAACTAATCATACTTTTTATATTTTTATCGTTAAGTTCACATTATTTTACATCTAAAACACGTATTTACAATACATTTGGGTGAATACAAAAAATAGAAAAAAAATTTGGGAAAAAATTTGGTAAAAAATGGTGATAATTCCGCTAAATATCGTTTAAAGTCATTTGTATTGAACTAATCATACTTTTTATATTTTTATCGTTAAGTTCACATTATTTTACATCGAAAACACGTCTTTACAATACATTTGGGTGAATATAAAAGGTCGTAAAAAAAATTTGAAATACAGGTGATGAATCCGCTAAATATCGTCTTAAGTCATTTCTATTAAACTAATCATACTTTTTATATTTTTAACGTTAAGTTCACATTATTTTACATCTAAAACACGTGTTTACAATACATTTGGGTGAATACAAAAAATAGAAAAAAAATTTGGGAAAAAATTGGGTAAAAAATGGTGATAATTCCACTAAATATCGTTTAAAGTCATTTGTATTGAACTAATCATACTTTTTATATTTTTATCGTTAAGTTCACATAATTTTACATCTAAAACACGTCTTTACAATACATTTGGGTGAATATAAAAGGTAGTAAAAAAATTTTGAAATACAGGTGATGAATCCGCTAAATATCGTCTTAAGTCATTTCTATTAAACTAATCATACTTTTTATATTTTTAACGTTAAGTTCACATTATTTTACATCTAAAACACGTGTTTACAATACATTTGGGTGAATACAAAAAATAGAAAAAAAATTTGGTAAAAAATGGTGATAATTCCGCTAAATATCGTTTAAAGTCATTTGTATTGAACTAATCATACTTTTTATATTTTTATCGTTAAGTTCACATTATTTTACATCTAAAACACGTATTTACAATACATTTGGGTGAATACAAAAAATAGAAAAAAAATTTGGGAAAAAATTTGGTAAAAAATGGTGATAATTCCGCTAAATATCGTTTAAAGTCATTTGTATTGAACTAATCATACTTTTTATATTTTTATCGTTAAGTTCACATTATTTTACATCTAAAACACGTCTTTACAATACATTTGGGTTAATATAAAAGGTCGTAAAAAAATTTTGAAATACAGTTGATGAATCCGCTAAATATCGTCTTAAGTCATTTCTATTAAACTAATCATACTTTTTATATTTTTAACGTTAAGTTCACATTATTTTACATCTAAAACACGTGTTTACAATACATTTGGGTGAATACAAAAAATAGAAAAAAAATTTGGGAAAAAATTGGGTAAAAAATGGTGATAATTCCGCTAAATATCGTTTAAAGTCATTTGTATTGAACTAATCATACTTTTTATATTTTTATCGTTAAGTTCACATTATTTTACATCTAAAACACGTATTTACAATACATTTGGGTGAATACAAAAAATAGAAAAAAAATTTGGGAAAAAATTTGGTAAAAAATGGTGATAATTCCGCTAAATATCGTTTAAAGTCATTTGTATTGAACTAATCATACTTTTTATATTTTTATCGTTAAGTTCACATTATTTTACATCTAAAACACGTATTTACAATACATTTGGGTGAATACAAAAAAAAGAAAAAAAATTTGGGAAAAAATTGGGTAAAAAATGGTGATAATTCCGCTAAATATCGTTTAAAGTCATTTATATTGAACTAATCATACTTTTTAAATTTTTATCGTTAAGTTCACATTATTTTACATCTAAAACACGTCTTTACAATACATTTGGGTGAATATAAAAGGTCGTAAAAAAATTTTGAAATACAGGTGATGAATCCGCTAAATATCATCTTAAGTCATTTCTATTAAACTAATCATACTTTTTATATTTTTAACGTTAAGTTCACATTATTTTACATCTAAAACACGTGTTTACAATACATTTGGGTAAATACAAAAAATAGAAAAAAAATTTGGTAAAAAATGGTGATAATTCCGCTAAATATCGTTTTAAGTCATTTGTATTGAACTAATCATACTTTTTATATTTTTATCGTTAAGTTCACATTATTTTACATCTAAAACACGTATTTACAATACATTTGGGTGAATACAAAAAATAGAAAAAAAATTTGGGAAAAAATTTGGTAAAAAATGGTGATAATTCCGCTAAATATCGTTTAAAGTCATTTGTATTGAACTAATCATACTTTTTATATTTTTATCGTTAAGTTCACATTATTTTACATCGAAAACACGTCTTTACAATACATTTGGGTGAATATAAAAGGTCGTAAAAAAATTTTGAAATACAGGTGATGAATCCGCTAAATATCGTCTTAAGTCATTTCTATTAAACTAATCATACTTTTTATATTTTTAACGTTAAGTTCACATTATTTTACATCTAAAACACGTGTTTACAATACATTTGGGTGAATACAAAAAATAGAAAAAAAATTGGGTAAAAAATGGTGATAATTCCACTAAATATCGTTTAAAGTCATTTGTATTGAACTAATCATACTTTTTATATTTTTATCGTTAAGTTCACATAATTTTACATCTAAAACACGTCTTTACAATACATTTGGGTGAATATAAAAGGTCGTAAAAAAATTTTGAAATACAGGTGATGAATCCGCTAAATATCGTCTTAAGTCATTTCTATTAAACTAATCATACTTTTTATATTTTTAACGTTAAGTTCACATTATTTTACATCTAAAACACGTGTTTACAATACATTTGGGTGAATACAAAAAATAGAAAAAAAATTTGGTAAAAAATGGTGATAATTCCGCTAAATATCGTTTAAAGTCATTTGTATTGAACTAATCATACTTTTTATATTTTTATCGTTAAGTTCACATTATTTTACATCTAAAACACGTATTTACAATACATTTGGGTGAATACAAAAAATAGAAAAAAAATTTGGGAAAAAATTTGGTAAAAAATGGTGATAATTCCGCTAAATATCGTTTAAAGTCATTTGTATTGAACTAATCATACTTTTTATATTTTTATCGTTAAGTTCACATTATTTTACATCGAAAACACGTCTTTACAATACATTTGGGTGAATATAAAAGGTCGTAAAAAAATTTTGAAATACAGGTGATGAATCCGCTAAATATCGTCTTAAGTCATTTCTATTAAACTAATCATACTTTTTATATTTTTAACGTTAAGTTCACATTATTTTACATCTAAAACACGTGTTTACAATACATTTGGGTGAATACAAAAAATAGAAAAAAAATTGGGTAAAAAATGGTGATAATTCCACTAAATATCGTTTAAAGTCATTTGTATTGAACTAATCATACTTTTTATATTTTTATCGTTAAGTTCACATAATTTTACATCTAAAACACGTCTTTACAATACATTTGGGTGAATATAAAAGGTCGTAAAAAAATTTTGAAATACAGGTGATGAATCCGCTAAATATCGTCTTAAGTCATTTCTATTAAACTAATCATACTTTTTATATTTTTAACGTTAAGTTCACATTATTTTACATCTAAAACACGTGTTTACAATACATTTGGGTAAATACAAAAAATAGAAAAAAAATTTGGTAAAAAATGGTGATAATTCCGCTAAATATCGTTTTAAGTCATTTGTATTGAACTAATCATACTTTTTATATTTTTATCGTTAAGTTCACATTATTTTACATCTAAAACACGTATTTACAATACATTTGGGTGAATACAAAAAATAGAAAAAAAATTTGGGAAAAAATTTGGTAAAAAATGGTGGTACTTCCGCTAAATATCGTTTAAAGTCATTTGTATTGAACTAATCATACTTTTTATATTTTTATCGTTAAGTTCACATTATTTTACATCTAAAACACGTATTTACAATACATTTGGGTGAATACAAAAAATAGAAAAAAAATTTGGGAAAAAATTTGGTAAAAAATGGTGATAATTCCGCTAAATATCGTTTAAAGTCATTTGTATTGAACTAATCATACTTTTTATATTTTTATCGTTAAGTTCACATTATTTTACATCGAAAACACGTCTTTACAATACATTTGGGTGAATATAAAAGGTCGTAAAAAAATTTTGAAATACAGGTGATGAATCCGCTAAATATCGTCTTAAGTCATTTCTATTAAACTAATCATACTTTTTATATTTTTAACGTTAAGTTCACATTATTTTACATCTAAAACACGTGTTTACAATACATTTGGGTGAATACAAAAAATAGAAAAAAAATTTGGGAAAAAATTGGGTAAAAAATGGTGATAATTCCGCTAAATATCGTTTAAAGTCATTTGTATTGAACTAATCATACTTTTTATATTTTTATCGTTAAGTTCACATTATTTTACATCTAAAACACGTATTTACAATACATTTGGGTGAATACAAAAAATAGAAAAAAAATTTGGGAAAAAATTTGGTAAAAAATGGTGATAATTCCGCTAAATATCGTTTAAAGTCATTTGTATTGAACTAATCATACTTTTTATATTTTTATCGTTAAGTTCACATTATTTTACATCGAAAACACGTCTTTACAATACATTTGGGTGAGTATAAAAGGTCGTAAAAAAATTTTGAAATACAGGTGATGAATCCGCTAAATATCGTCTTAAGTCATTTCTATTAAACTAATCATCCTTTTTATATTTTTAACGTTAAGTTCACATTATTTTACATCTAAAACACGTGTTTACAATACATTTGGGTGAATACAAAAAATAGAAAAAAAATTTGGGAAAAAATTGGGTAAAAAATGGTGATAATTCCACTAAATATCGTTTAAAGTCATTTGTATTGAACTAATCATACTTTTTATATTTTTATCGTTAAGTTCACATAATTTTACATCTAAAACACGTCTTTACAATACATTTGGGTGAATATAAAAGGTCGTAAAAAAATTTTGAAATACAGGTGATGAATCCGCTAAATATCGTCTTAAGTCATTTCTATTAAACTAATCATACTTTTTATATTTTTAACGTTAAGTTCACATTATTTTACATCTAAAACACGTGTTTACAATACATTTGGGTGAATACAAAAAATAGAAAAAAAATTTGGTAAAAAATGGTGATAATTCCGCTAAATATCGTTTAAAGTCATTTGTATTGAACTAATCATACTTTTTATATTTTTATCGTTAAGTTCACATTATTTTACATCTAAAACACGTCTTTACAATACATTTGGGTGAATATAAAAGGTCGTAAAAAAATTTTGAAATACAGGTGATGAATCCGCTAAATATCGTCTTAAGTCATTTCTATTAAACTAATCATACTTTTTATATTTTTAACGTTAAGTTCACATTATTTTACATCTAAAACACGTATTTACAATACATTTGGGTGAATACAAAAAATAGAAAAAAAATTTGGTAAAAAATGGTGATAATTCCGCTAAATATCGTTTAAAGTCATTTGTATTGAACTAATCATACTTTTTATATTTTTATCGTTAAGTTCACATTATTTTACATCTAAAACACGTATTTACAATACATTTGGGTGAATACAAAAAATAGAAAAAAAATTTGGGAAAAAATTTGGTAAAAAATGGTGATAATTCCGCTAAATATCGTTTAAAGTCATTTGTATTGAACTAATCATACTTTTTATATTTTTATCGTTAAGTTCACATAATTTTACATCTAAAACACGTCTTTACAATACATTTGGGTGAATATAAAAGGTCGTAAAAAAATTTTGAAATACAGGTGATGAATCCGCTAAATATCGTCTTAAGTCATTTCTATTAAACTAATCATACTTTTTATATTTTTAACGTTAAGTTCACATTATTTTACATCTAAAACACGTGTTTACAATACATTTGGGTAAATACAAAAAATAGAAAAAAAATTTGGGAAAAAATTTGGTAAAAAATGGTGATAATTCCGCTAAATATCGTCTTAAGTCATTTCTATTAAACTAATCATACTTTTTATATTTTTATCGTTAAGTTCACATAATTTTACATCTAAAACACGTCTTTACAATACATTTGGGTGAATATAAAAGGTCGTAAAAAAATTTTGAAATACAGGTGATGAATCCGCTAAATATCGTCTTAAGTCATTTCTATTAAACTAATCATACTTTTTATATTTTTAACGTTAAGTTCACATTATTTTACATCTAAAACACGTGTTTACAATACATTTGGGTAAATACAAAAAATAGAAAAAAAATTTGGTAAAAAATGGTGATAATTCCGCTAAATATCGTTTTAAGTCATTTGTATTGAACTAATCATACTTTTTATATTTTTATCGTTAAGTTCACATTATTTTACATCTAAAACACGTATTTACAATACATTTGGGTGAATACAAAAAATAGAAAAAAAATTTGGGAAAAAATTTGGTAAAAAATGGTGGTACTTCCGCTAAATATCGTTTAAAGTCATTTGTATTGAACTAATCATACTTTTTATATTTTTATCGTTAAGTTCACATTATTTTACATCTAAAACACGTATTTACAATACATTTGGGTGAATACAAAAAATAGAAAAAAAATTTGGGAAAAAATTTGGTAAAAAATGGTGATAATTCCGCTAAATATCGTTTAAAGTCATTTGTATTGAACTAATCATACTTTTTATATTTTTATCGTTAAGTTCACATTATTTTACATCGAAAACACGTCTTTACAATACATTTGGGTGAATATAAAAGGTCGTAAAAAAATTTTGAAATACAGGTGATGAATCCGCTAAATATCGTCTTAAGTCATTTCTATTAAACTAATCATACTTTTTATATTTTTAACGTTAAGTTCACATTATTTTACATCTAAAACACGTGTTTACAATACATTTGGGTGAATACAAAAAATAGAAAAAAAATTTGGGAAAAAATTGGGTAAAAAATGGTGATAATTCCGCTAAATATCGTTTAAAGTCATTTGTATTGAACTAATCATACTTTTTATATTTTTATCGTTAAGTTCACATTATTTTACATCTAAAACACGTATTTACAATACATTTGGGTGAATACAAAAAATAGAAAAAAAATTTGGGAAAAAATTTGGTAAAAAATGGTGATAATTCCGCTAAATATCGTTTAAAGTCATTTGTATTGAACTAATCATACTTTTTATATTTTTATCGTTAAGTTCACATTATTTTACATCGAAAACACGTCTTTACAATACATTTGGGTGAGTATAAAAGGTCGTAAAAAAATTTTGAAATACAGGTGATGAATCCGCTAAATATCGTCTTAAGTCATTTCTATTAAACTAATCATCCTTTTTATATTTTTAACGTTAAGTTCACATTATTTTACATCTAAAACACGTGTTTACAATACATTTGGGTGAATACAAAAAATAGAAAAAAAATTTGGGAAAAAATTGGGTAAAAAATGGTGATAATTCCACTAAATATCGTTTAAAGTCATTTGTATTGAACTAATCATACTTTTTATATTTTTATCGTTAAGTTCACATAATTTTACATCTAAAACACGTCTTTACAATACATTTGGGTGAATATAAAAGGTCGTAAAAAAATTTTGAAATACAGGTGATGAATCCGCTAAATATCGTCTTAAGTCATTTCTATTAAACTAATCATACTTTTTATATTTTTAACGTTAAGTTCACATTATTTTACATCTAAAACACGTGTTTACAATACATTTGGGTGAATACAAAAAATAGAAAAAAAATTTGGTAAAAAATGGTGATAATTCCGCTAAATATCGTTTAAAGTCATTTGTATTGAACTAATCATACTTTTTATATTTTTATCGTTAAGTTCACATTATTTTACATCTAAAACACGTCTTTACAATACATTTGGGTGAATATAAAAGGTCGTAAAAAAATTTTGAAATACAGGTGATGAATCCGCTAAATATCGTCTTAAGTCATTTCTATTAAACTAATCATACTTTTTATATTTTTAACGTTAAGTTCACATTATTTTACATCTAAAACACGTATTTACAATACATTTGGGTGAATACAAAAAATAGAAAAAAAATTTGGTAAAAAATGGTGATAATTCCGCTAAATATCGTTTAAAGTCATTTGTATTGAACTAATCATACTTTTTATATTTTTATCGTTAAGTTCACATTATTTTACATCTAAAACACGTATTTACAATACATTTGGGTGAATACAAAAAATAGAAAAAAAATTTGGGAAAAAATTTGGTAAAAAATGGTGATAATTCCGCTAAATATCGTTTAAAGTCATTTGTATTGAACTAATCATACTTTTTATATTTTTATCGTTAAGTTCACATAATTTTACATCTAAAACACGTCTTTACAATACATTTGGGTGAATATAAAAGGTCGTAAAAAAATTTTGAAATACAGGTGATGAATCCGCTAAATATCGTCTTAAGTCATTTCTATTAAACTAATCATACTTTTTATATTTTTAACGTTAAGTTCACATTATTTTACATCTAAAACACGTGTTTACAATACATTTGGGTAAATACAAAAAATAGAAAAAAAATTTGGTAAAAAATGGTGATAATTCCACTAAATATCGTTTAAAGTCATTTGTATTGAACTAATCATACTTTTTATATTTTTATCGTTAAGTTCACATAATTTTACATCTAAAACACGTCTTTACAATACATTTGGGTGAATATAAAAGGTCGTAAAAAAATTTTGAAATACAGGTGATGAATCCGCTAAATATCGTCTTAAGTCATTTCTATTAAACTAATCATACTTTTTATATTTTTAACGTTAAGTTCACATTATTTTACATCTAAAACACGTGTTTACAATACATTTGGGTAAATACAAAAAATAGAAAAAAAATTTGGTAAAAAATGGTGATAATTCCGCTAAATATCGTTTTAAGTCATTTGTATTGAACTAATCATACTTTTTATATTTTTATCGTTAAGTTCACATTATTTTACATCTAAAACACGTATTTACAATACATTTGGGTGAATACAAAAAATAGAAAAAAAATTTGGGAAAAAATTTGGTAAAAAATGGTGGTACTTCCGCTAAATATCGTTTAAAGTCATTTGTATTGAACTAATCATACTTTTTATATTTTTATCGTTAAGTTCACATTATTTTACATCTAAAACACGTATTTACAATACATTTGGGTGAATACAAAAAATAGAAAAAAAATTTGGGAAAAAATTTGGTAAAAAATGGTGATAATTCCGCTAAATATCGTTTAAAGTCATTTGTATTGAACTAATCATACTTTTTATATTTTTATCGTTAAGTTCACATTATTTTACATCGAAAACACGTCTTTACAATACATTTGGGTGAATATAAAAGGTCGTAAAAAAATTTTGAAATACAGGTGATGAATCCGCTAAATATCGTCTTAAGTCATTTCTATTAAACTAATCATACTTTTTATATTTTTAACGTTAAGTTCACATTATTTTACATCTAAAACACGTGTTTACAATACATTTGGGTGAATACAAAAAATAGAAAAAAAATTTGGGAAAAAATTGGGTAAAAAATGGTGATAATTCCGCTAAATATCGTTTAAAGTCATTTGTATTGAACTAATCATACTTTTTATATTTTTATCGTTAAGTTCACATTATTTTACATCTAAAACACGTCTTTACAATACATTTGGGTGAATATAAAAGGTCGTAAAAAAATTTTGAAATACAGGTGATGAATCCGCTAAATATCGTCTTAAGTCATTTCTATTAAACTAATCATACTTTTTATATTTTTAACGTTAAGTTCACATTATTTTACATCTAAAACACGTATTTACAATACATTTGGGTGAATACAAAAAATAGAAAAAAAATTTGGTAAAAAATGGTGATAATTCCGCTAAATATCGTTTAAAGTCATTTGTATTGAACTAATCATACTTTTTATATTTTTATCGTTAAGTTCACATTATTTTACATCTAAAACACGTATTTACAATACATTTGGGTGAATACAAAAAATAGAAAAAAAATTTGGGAAAAAATTTGGTAAAAAATGGTGATAATTCCGCTAAATATCGTTTAAAGTCATTTGTATTGAACTAATCATACTTTTTATATTTTTATCGTTAAGTTCACATTATTTTACATCGAAAACACGTCTTTACAATACATTTGGGTGAATATAAAAGGTCGTAAAAAAATTTTGAAATACAGGTGATGAATCCGCTAAATATCGTCTTAAGTCATTTCTATTAAACTAATCATACTTTTTATATTTTTAACGTTAAGTTCACATTATTTTACATCTAAAACACGTGTTTACAATACATTTGGGTGAATACAAAAAATAGAAAAAAAATTTGGGAAAAAATTGGGTAAAAAATGGTGATAATTCCACTAAATATCGTTTAAAGTCATTTGTATTGAACTAATCATACTTTTTATATTTTTATCGTTAAGTTCACATAATTTTACATCTAAAACACGTCTTTACAATACATTTGGGTGAATATAAAAGGTCGTAAAAAAATTTTGAAATACAGGTGATGAATCCGCTAAATATCGTCTTAAGTCATTTCTATTAAACTAATCATACTTTTTATATTTTTAACGTTAAGTTCACATTATTTTACATCTAAAACACGTGTTTACAATACATTTGGGTGAATACAAAAAATAGAAAAAAAATTTGGTAAAAAATGGTGATAATTCCGCTAAATATCGTTTAAAGTCATTTGTATTGAACTAATCATACTTTTTATATTTTTATCGTTAAGTTCACATTATTTTACATCTAAAACACGTATTTACAATACATTTGGGTGAATACAAAAAATAGAAAAAAAATTTGGGAAAAAATTTGGTAAAAAATGGTGATAATTCCGCTAAATATCGTTTAAAGTCATTTGTATTGAACTAATCATACTTTTTATATTTTTATCGTTAAGTTCACATTATTTTACATCTAAAACACGTATTTACAATACATTTGGGTGAATACAAAAAAAAGAAAAAAAATTTGGGAAAAAATTGGGTAAAAAATGGTGATAATTCCGCTAAATATCGTTTAAAGTCATTTGTATTGAACTAATCATACTTTTTAAATTTTTATCGTTAAGTTCACATTATTTTACATCTAAAACACGTCTTTACAATACATTTGGGTGAATATAAAAGGTCGTAAAAAAATTTTGAAATACAGGTGATGAATCCGCTAAATATCGTCTTAAGTCATTTCTATTAAACTAATCATACTTTTTATATTTTTAACGTTAAGTTCACATTATATTACATCTAAAACACGTGTTTACAATACATTTGGGTAAATACAAAAAATAGAAAAAAAATTTGGTAAAAAATGGTGATAATTCCGCTAAATATCGTTTAAAGTCATTTGTATTGAAATAATCATACTTTTTATATTTTTATCGTTAAGTTCACATTATTTTACATCTAAAACACGTATTTACAATACATTTGGGTGAATACAAAAAATAGAAAAAAAATTTGGGAAAAAATTTGGTAAAAAATGGTGATAATTCCGCTAAATATCGTTTAAAGTCATTTGTATTGAACTAATCATACTTTTTATATTTTTATCGTTAAGTTCACATTATTTTACATCGAAAACACGTCTTTACAATACATTTGGGTGAATATAAAAGGTCGTAAAAAAATTTTGAAATACAGGTGATGAATCCGCTAAATATCGTCTTAAGTCATTTCTATTAAACTAATCATACTTTTTATATTTTTAACGTTAAGTTCACATAATTTTACATCTAAAACACGTCTTTACAATACATTTGGGTGAATATAAAAGGTCGTAAAAAAATTTTGAAATACAGGTGATGAATCCGCTAAATATCGTCTTAAGTCATTTCTATTAAACTAATCATACTTTTTATATTTTTAACGTTAAGTTAACATTATTTTACATCTAAAACACGTGTTTACAATACATTTGGGTGAATACAAAAAATAGAAAAAAAATTTGGTAAAAAATGGTGATAATTCCGCTAAATATCGTTTAAAGTCATTTGTATTGAACTAATCATACTTTTTATATTTTTATCGTTAAGTTCACATTATTTTACATCTAAAACACGTATTTACAATACATTTGGGTGAATACAAAAAATAGAAAAAAAATTTGGGAAAAAATTTGGTAAAAAATGGTGATAATTCCGCTAAATATCGTTTAAAGTCATTTGTATTGAACTAATCATACTTTTTATATTTTTATCGTTAAGTTCACATTATTTTACATCTAAAACACGTCTTTACAATACATTTGGGTGAATATAAAAGGTCGTAAAAAAATTTTGAAATACAGTTGATGAATCCGCTAAATATCGTCTTAAGTCATTTCTATTAAACTAATCATACTTTTTATATTTTTAACGTTAAGTTCACATTATTTTACATCTAAAACACGTGTTTACAATACATTTGGGTGAATACAAAAAATAGAAAAAAAATTTGGGAAAAAATTGGGTAAAAAATGATGATAATTCCGCTAAATATCGTTTAAAGTCATTTGTATTGAACTAATCATACTTTTTATATTTTTATCGTTAAGTTCACATTATTTTACATCTAAAACACGTATTTACAATACATTTGGGTGAATACAAAAAATAGAAAAAAAATTTGGGAAAAAATTTGGTAAAAAATGGTGATAATTCCGCTAAATATCGTTTAAAGTCATTTGTATTGAACTAATCATACTTTTTATATTTTTATCGTTAAGTTCACATTATTTTACATCTAAAACACGTCTTTACAATACATTTGGGTGAATATAAAAGGTCGTAAAAAAATTTTGAAATACAGTTGATGAATCCGCTAAATATCGTCTTAAGTCATTTCTATTAAACTAATCATACTTTTTATATTTTTAACGTTAAGTTCACATTATTTTACATCTAAAACACGTGTTTACAATACATTTGGGTGAATACAAAAAATAGAAAAAAAATTTGGGAAAAAATTGGGTAAAAAATGGTGATAATTCCGCTAAATATCGTTTAAAGTCATTTGTATTGAACTAATCATACTTTTTATATTTTTATCGTTAAGTTCACATTATTTTACATCTAAAACACGTATTTACAATACATTTGGGTGAATACAAAAAATAGAAAAAAAATTTGGGAAAAAATTTGGTAAAAAATGGTGATAATTCCGCTAAATATCGTTTAAAGTCATTTGTATTGAACTAATCATACTTTTTATATTTTTATCGTTAAGTTCACATTATTTTACATCTAAAACACGTATTTACAATACATTTGGGTGAATACAAAAAAAAGAAAAAAAATTTGGGAAAAAATTGGGTAAAAAATGGTGATAATTCCGCTAAATATCGTTTAAATTCATTTGTATTGAACTAATCATACTTTTTAAATTTTTATCGTTAAGTTCACATTATTTTACATCTAAAACACGTCTTTACAATACATTTGGGTGAATATAAAAGGTCGTAAAAAAATTTTGAAATACAGGTGATGAATCCGCTAAATATCGTCTTAAGTCATTTCTATTAAACTAATCATACTTTTTATATTTTTAACGTTAAGTTCACATTATTTTACATCTAAAACACGTATTTACAATACATTTGGGTGAATACAAAAAATAGAAAAAAAATTTGGTAAAAAATGGTGATAATTCTGCTAAATATCGTTTAAAGTCATTTGTATTGAACTAATCATACTTTTTATATTTTTATCGTTAAGTTCACATTATTTTACATCTAAAACACGTATTTACAATACATTTGGGTGAATACAAAAAATAGAAAAAAAATTTGGGAAAAAATTTGGTAAAAAATGGTGATAATTCCGCTAAATATCGTTTAAAGTCATTTGTATTGAACTAATCATACTTTTTATATTTTTATCGTTAAGTTCACATTATTTTACATCGAAAACACGTCTTTACAATACATTTGGGTGAATATAAAAGGTCGTAAAAAAATTTTGAAATACAGGTGATGAATCCGCTAAATATCGTCTTAAGTCATTTCTATTAAACTAATCATACTTTTTATATTTTTAACGTTAAGTTCACATTATTTTACATCTAAAACACGTGTTTACAATACATTTGGGTGAATACAAAAAATAGAAAAAAAATTTGGGAAAAAATTGGGTAAAAAATGGTGATAATTCCGCTAAATATCGTTTAAAGTCATTTGTATTGAACTAATCATACTTTTTATATTTTTATCGTTAAGTTCACATTATTTTACATCTAAAACACGTATTTACAATACATTTGGGTGAATACAAAAAATAGAAAAAAAATTTGGGAAAAAATTTGGTAAAAAATGGTGATAATTCCGCTAAATATCGTTTAAAGTCATTTGTATTGAACTAATCATACTTTTTATATTTTTATCGTTAAGTTCACATTATTTTACATCTAAAACACGTATTTACAATACATTTGGGTGAATACAAAAAAAAGAAAAAAAATTTGGGAAAAAATTGGGTAAAAAATGGTGATAATTCCGCTAAATATCGTTTAAATTCATTTGTATTGAACTAATCATACTTTTTAAATTTTTATCGTTAAGTTCACATTATTTTACATCTAAAACACGTCTTTACAATACATTTGGGTGAATATAAAAGGTCGTAAAAAAATTTTGAAATACAGGTGATGAATCCGCTAAATATCGTCTTAAGTCATTTCTATTAAACTAATCATACTTTTTATATTTTTAACGTTAAGTTCACATTATTTTACATCTAAAACACGTATTTACAATACATTTGGGTGAATACAAAAAATAGAAAAAAAATTTGGTAAAAAATGGTGATAATTCTGCTAAATATCGTTTAAAGTCATTTGTATTGAACTAATCATACTTTTTATATTTTTATCGTTAAGTTCACATTATTTTACATCTAAAACACGTATTTACAATACATTTGGGTGAATACAAAAAATAGAAAAAAAATTTGGGAAAAAATTTGGTAAAAAATGGTGATAATTCCGCTAAATATCGTTTAAAGTCATTTGTATTGAACTAATCATACTTTTTATATTTTTATCGTTAAGTTCACATTATTTTACATCGAAAACACGTCTTTACAATACATTTGGGTGAATATAAAAGGTCGTAAAAAAATTTTGAAATACAGGTGATGAATCCGCTAAATATCGTCTTAAGTCATTTCTATTAAACTAATCATACTTTTTATATTTTTAACGTTAAGTTCACATTATTTTACATCTAAAACACGTGTTTACAATACATTTGGGTGAATACAAAAAATAGAAAAAAAATTTGGGAAAAAATTGGGTAAAAAATGGTGATAATTCCGCTAAATATCGTTTAAAGTCATTTGTATTGAACTAATCATACTTTTTATATTTTTATCGTTAAGTTCACATAATTTTACATCTAAAACACGTCTTTACAATACATTTGGGTGAATATAAAAGGTCGTAAAAAAATTTTGAAATACAGGTAATGAATCCGCTAAATATTGTCTTAAGTCATTTCTATTAAACTAATCATACTTTTTATATTTTTAACGTTAAGTTCACATTATTTTACATCTAAAACACGTGTTTACAATACATTTGGGTGAATACAAAAAATAGAAAAAAAATTTGGTAAAAAATGGTGATAATTCCGCTAAATATCGTTTAAAGTCATTTGTATTGAACTAATCATACTTTTTATATTTTTATCGTTAAGTTCACATTATTTTACATCTAAAACACGTATTTACAATACATTTGGGTGAATACAAAAAATAGAAAAAAAATTTGGGAAAAAATTTGGTAAAAAATGGTGATAATTCCGCTAAATATCGTTTAAAGTCATTTGTATTGAACTAATCATACTTTTTATATTTTTATCGTTAAGTTCACATTATTTTACATCTAAAACACGTCTTTACAATACATTTGGGTGAATATAAAAGGTCGTAAAAAAATTTTGAAATACAGTTGATGAATCCGCTAAATATCGTCTTAAGTCATTTCTATTAAACTAATCATACTTTTTATATTTTTAACGTTAAGTTCACATTATTTTACATCTAAAACACGTGTTTAAAATACATTTGGGTGAATACAAAAAATAGAAAAAAAATTTGGGAAAAAATTGGGTAAAAAATGGTGATAATTCCGCTAAATATCGTTTAAAGTCATTTGTATTGAACTAATCATACTTTTTATATTTTTATCGTTAAGTTCAAATTATTTTACATCTAAAACACGTCTTTACAATACATTTGGGTGAATATAAAAGGTCGTAAAAAAATTTTGAAATACAGGTGATGAATCCGCTAAATATCGTCTTAAGTCATTTCTATTAAACTAATCATACTTTTTATATTTTTAACGTTAAGTTCACATTATTTTACATCTAAAACACGTGTTTACAATACATTTGGGTGAATACAAAAAATAGAAAAAAAATTTGGTAAAAAATTGTGATAATTCCGCTAAATATCGTTTAAAGTCATTTGTATTGAACTAATCATACTTTTCATATTTTTATCGTTAAGTTCACATTATTTTACATCTAAAACACGTCTTTACAATACATTTGGGTGAATATAAAAGGTCGTAAAAAAATTTTGAAATACAGGTGATGAATCCGCTAAATATCGTCTTAAGTCATTTCTATTAAACTAATCATACTTTTTATATTTTTAACGTTAAGTTCACATAATTTTACATCTAAAACACGTGTTTACAATACATTAGGGTGAATACAAAAAATAGAAAAAAAATTTGGTAAAAAATGGTGATAATTCCGATAAATATCGTTTAAAGTCATTTGTATTGAACTAATCATACTTTTTATATTTTTATCGTTAATTTCACATTATTTTACATCTAAAACACGTATTTACAATACATTTGGGTGAATACAAAAAATAGAAAAAAAATTTGGGAAAAAATTTGGTAAAAAATGGTGATAATTCCGCTAAATATCGTTTAAAGTCATTTGTATTGAACTAATCATACTTTTTATATTTTTATCGTTAAGTTCACATTATTTTACATCTAAAACACGTATTTACAATACATTTGGGTGAATACAAAAAAAAGAAAAAAAATTTGGGAAAAAATTGGGTAAAAAATGGTGATAATTCCGCTAAATATCGTTTAAAGTCATTTGTATTGAACTAATCATACTTTTTATATTTTTATCGTTAAGTTCACATTATTTTACATCTAAAACACGTCTTTACAATACATTTGGGTGAATATAAAAGGTCGTAAAAAAATTTTGAAATACAGGTGATGAATCCGCTAAATATCGTCTTAAGTCATTTCTATTATACTAATCATACTTTTTATATTTTTAACGTTAAGTTCACATTATTTTACATCTAAAACACGTGTTTACAATACATTTGGGTGAATACAAAAAATAGAAAAAAAATTTGGTAAAAAATGGTGATAATTCCGCTAAATATCGTTTAAAGTCATTTGTATTGAACTAATCATACTTTTTATATTTTTATCGTTAAGTTCACATTATTTTACATCTAAAACACGTATTTACAATACATTTGGGTGAATACAAAAAATAGAAAAAAAATTTGGGAAAAAATTTGGTAAAAAATGGTGATAATTCCGCTAAATATCGTTTAAAGTCATTTGTATTGAACTAATCATACTTTTTATATCTTTATCGTTAAGTTCACATTATTTTACATCTAAAACACGTCTTTACAATACATTTGGGTGAATATAAAAGGTCGTAAAAAAATTTTGAAATACGGGTGATGAATCCGCTAAATATCGTCTTAAGTCATTTCTATTAAACTAATCATACTTTTTATATTTTTAACGTTAAGTTCACATTATTTTACATCTAAAACACGTGTTTACAATACATTTGGGTGAATACAATAAAATAGAAAAAAAATTTGGGAAAAAATTGGGTAAAAAATGGTGATAATTCCGCTAAATATCGTTTAAAGTCATTTGTATTGAACTAATCATACTTTTTATATTTTTATCGTTAAGTTCAAATTATTTTACATCTAAAACACGTCTTTACAATACATTTGGGTGAATATAAAAGGTCGTAAAAAAATTTTGAAATACAGGTGATGAATCCGCTAAATATCGTCTTAAGTCATTTCTATTAAACTAATCATACTTTTTATATTTTTAACGTTAAGTTCACATTATTTTACATCTAAAACACGTGTTTACAATACATTTGGGTGAATACAAAAAATAGAAAAAAAATTTGGTAAAAAATTGTGATAATTCCGCTAAATATCGTTTAAAGTCATTTGTATTGAACTAATCATACTTTTCATATTTTTATCGTTAAGTTCACATTATTTTACATCTAAAACACGTCTTTACAATACATTTGGGTGAATATAAAAGGTCGTAAAAAAATTTTGAAATACAGGTGATGAATCCGCTAAATATCGTCTTAAGTCATTTCTATTAAACTAATCATACTTTTTATATTTTTAACGTTAAGTTCACATAATTTTACATCTAAAACACGTGTTTACAATACATTTGGGTGAATACAAAAAATAGAAAAAAAATTTGGTAAAAAATGGTGATAATTCCGCTAAATATCGTTTAAAGTCATTTGTATTGAACTAATCATACTTTTTATATTTTTATCGTTAAGTTCACATTATTTTACATCTAATACACGTATTTACAATACATTTGGCTGAATACAAAAAATAGAAAAAAAATTTGGGAAAAAATTTGGTAAAAAATGGTGATAATTCCGCTAAATATCGTTTAAAGTCATTTGTATTGAATTAATCATACTTTTTATATTTTTATCGTTAAGTTCACATTATTTTACATCTAAAACACGTCTTTACAATACATTTGGGTGAATACAAAAAATAGAAAAAAAATTTGGGAAAAAATTGGGTAAAAAATGGTGATAATTCCGCTAAATATCGTTTAAAGTCATTTGTATTGAACTAATCATACTTTTTATATTTTTATCGTTAAGTTCAAATTATTTTACATCTAAAACACGTCTTTACAATACATTTGGGTGAATATAAAAGGTCGTAAAAAAATTTTGAAATACAGGTGATGAATCCGCTAAATATCGTCTTAAGTCATTTCTATTAAACTAATCATACTTTTTATATTTTTAACGTTAAGTTCACATTATTTTACATCTAAAACACGTGTTTACAATACATTTGGGTGAATACAAAAAATAGAAAAAAAATTTGGTAAAAAATTGTGATAATTCCGCTAAATATCGTTTAAAGTCATTTGTATTGAACTAATCATACTTTTCATATTTTTATCGTTAAGTTCACATTATTTTACATCTAAAACACGTCTTTACAATACATTTGGGTGAATATAAAAGGTCGTAAAAAAATTTTGAAATACAGGTGATGAATCCGCTAAATATCGTCTTAAGTCATTTCTATTAAACTAATCATACTTTTTATATTTTTAACGTTAAGTTCACATAATTTTACATCTAAAACACGTGTTTACAATACATTAGGGTGAATACAAAAAATAGAAAAAAAATTTGGTAAAAAATGGTGATAATTCCGATAAATATCGTTTAAAGTCATTTGTATTGAACTAATCATACTTTTTATATTTTTATCGTTAATTTCACATTATTTTACATCTAAAACACGTATTTACAATACATTTGGGTGAATACAAAAAATAGAAAAAAAATTTGGGAAAAAATTTGGTAAAAAATGGTGATAATTCCGCTAAATATCGTTTAAAGTCATTTGTATTGAACTAATCATACTTTTTATATTTTTATCGTTAAGTTCACATTATTTTACATCTAAAACACGTATTTACAATACATTTGGGTGAATACAAAAAAAAGAAAAAAAATTTGGGAAAAAATTGGGTAAAAAATGGTGATAATTCCGCTAAATATCGTTTAAAGTCATTTGTATTGAACTAATCATACTTTTTATATTTTTATCGTTAAGTTCACATTATTTTACATCTAAAACACGTCTTTACAATACATTTGGGTGAATATAAAAGGTCGTAAAAAAATTTTGAAATACAGGTGATGAATCCGCTAAATATCGTCTTAAGTCATTTCTATTATACTAATCATACTTTTTATATTTTTAACGTTAAGTTCACATTATTTTACATCTAAAACACGTGTTTACAATACATTTGGGTGAATACAAAAAATAGAAAAAAAATTTGGTAAAAAATGGTGATAATTCCGCTAAATATCGTTTAAAGTCATTTGTATTGAACTAATCATACTTTTTATATTTTTATCGTTAAGTTCACATTATTTTACATCTAAAACACGTATTTACAATACATTTGGGTGAATACAAAAAATAGAAAAAAAATTTGGGAAAAAATTTGGTAAAAAATGGTGATAATTCCGCTAAATATCGTTTAAAGTCATTTGTATTGAACTAATCATACTTTTTATATCTTTATCGTTAAGTTCACATTATTTTACATCTAAAACACGTCTTTACAATACATTTGGGTGAATATAAAAGGTCGTAAAAAAATTTTGAAATACGGGTGATGAATCCGCTAAATATCGTCTTAAGTCATTTCTATTAAACTAATCATACTTTTTATATTTTTAACGTTAAGTTCACATTATTTTACATCTAAAACACGTGTTTACAATACATTTGGATGAATACAATAAAATAGAAAAAAAATTTGGGAAAAAATTGGGTAAAAAATGGTGATAATTCCGCTAAATATCGTTTAAAGTCATTTGTATTGAACTAATCATACTTTTTATATTTTTATCGTTAAGTTCAAATTATTTTACATCTAAAACACGTCTTTACAATACATTTGGGTGAATATAAAAGGTCGTAAAAAAATTTTGAAATACAGGTGATGAATCCGCTAAATATCGTCTTAAGTCATTTCTATTAAACTAATCATACTTTTTATATTTTTAACGTTAAGTTCACATTATTTTACATCTAAAACACGTGTTTACAATACATTTGGGTGAATACAAAAAATAGAAAAAAAATTTGGTAAAAAATTGTGATAATTCCGCTAAATATCGTTTAAAGTCATTTGTATTGAACTAATCATACTTTTCATATTTTTATCGTTAAGTTCACATTATTTTACATCTAAAACACGTCTTTACAATACATTTGGGTGAATATAAAAGGTCGTAAAAAAATTTTGAAATACAGGTGATGAATCCGCTAAATATCGTCTTAAGTCATTTCTATTAAACTAATCATACTTTTTATATTTTTAACGTTAAGTTCACATAATTTTACATCTAAAACACGTGTTTACAATACATTTGGGTGAATACAAAAAATAGAAAAAAAATTTGGTAAAAAATGGTGATAATTCCGCTAAATATCGTTTAAAGTCATTTGTATTGAACTAATCATACTTTTTATATTTTTATCGTTAAGTTCACATTATTTTACATCTAATACACGTATTTACAATACATTTGGCTGAATACAAAAAATAGAAAAAAAATTTGGGAAAAAATTTGGTAAAAAATGGTGATAATTCCGCTAAATATCGTTTAAAGTCATTTGTATTGAATTAATCATACTTTTTATATTTTTATCGTTAAGTTCACATTATTTTACATCTAAAACACGTCTTTACAATACATTTGGGTGAATACAAAAAATAGAAAAAAAATTTGGTAAAAAATGGTGATAATTCCGCTAAATATCGTTTAAAGTCATTTGTATTGAACTAATCATACTTTTTATATTTTTATCGTTAAGTTCACATTATTTTACATCTAAAACACGTCTTTACAATACATTTGGGTGAATATAAAAGGTCGTAAAAAAATTTTGAAATACAGGTGATGAATTCGCTAAATATCGTCTTAAGTCATTTCTATTAAACTAATCATAATTTTTATATTTTTAACGTTAAGTTCACATTATTTTACATCTAAAACACGTGTTTACAATACATTTGGGTGAATACAATAAAATAGAAAAAAAATTTGGGAAAAAATTGGGTAAAAAATGGTGATAATTCCGCTAAATATCGTTTAAAGTCATTTGTATTGAACTAATCATACTTTTTATATTTTTATCGTTAAGTTCAAATTATTTTACATCTAAAACACGTCTTTACAATACATTTGGGTGAATATAAAATGTCGTAAAAAAATTTTGAAATACAGGTGATGAATCCGCTAAATATCGTCTTAAGTCATTTCTATTAAACTAATCATACTTTTTATATTTTTAACGTTAAGTTCACATTATTTTACATCTAAAACACGTGTTTACAATACATTTGGGTGAATACAAAAAATAGAAAAAAAATTTGGTAAAAAATTGTGATAATTCCGCTAAATATCGTTTAAAGTCATTTGTATTGAACTAATCATACTTTTTATATTTTTATCGTTAAGTTCACATTATTTTACATCTAAAACACGTATTTACAATACATTTGGGTGAATACAAAAAAAAGAAAAAAAATTTGGGAAAAAATTTGGTAAAAAATGGTGATAATTCCGCTAAATATCGTTTAAAGTCATTTGTATTGAATTAATCATACTTTTTATATTTTTATCGTTAAGTTCACACTATTTTACATCTAAAACACGTGTTTACAATACATTTGGGTGAATACAAAAAATAGAAAAAAAATTTGGTAAAAAATGGTGATAATTCCGCTAAATATCGTTTAAAGTCATTTGTATTGAACTAATCATACTTTTTATATTTTTATCGTTAAGTTCACATTATTTTACATCTAAAACACGTATTTACAATACATTTAGGTGAATACAAAAAATAGAAAAAAAATTTGGGAAAAAATTTGGTAAAAAATGGTGATAATTCCGCTAAATATCGTTTAAAGTCATTTGTATTGAACTAATCATACTTTTTATATCTTTATCGTTAAGTTCACATTATTTTACATCTAAAACACGTCTTTACAATACATTTGGGTGAATATAAAAGGTCGTAAAAAAATTTTGAAATACGGGTGATGAATCCGCTAAATATCGTCTTAAGTCATTTCTATTAAACTAATCATACTTTTTATATTTTTAACGTTAAGTTCACATTATTTTACATCTAAAACACGTGTTTACAATACATTTGGGTGAATACAATAAAATAGAAAAAAAATTTGGGAAAAAATTGGGTAAAAAATGGTGATAATTCCGCTAAATATCGTTTAAAGTCATTTGTATTGAACTAATCATACTTTTTATATTTTTATCGTTAAGTTCAAATTATTTTACATCTAAAACACGTCTTTACAATACATTTGGGTGAATATAAAAGGTCGTAAAAAAATTTTGAAATACAGGTGATGAATCCGCTAAATATCGTCTTAAGTCATTTCTATTAAACTAATCATACTTTTTATATTTTTAACGTTAAGTTCACATTATTTTACATCTAAAACACGTGTTTACAATACATTTGGGTGAATACAAAAAATAGAAAAAAAATTTGGTAAAAAATTGTGATAATTCCGCTAAATATCGTTTAAAGTCATTTGTATTGAACTAATCATACTTTTCATATTTTTATCGTTAAGTTCACATTATTTTACATCTAAAACACGTCTTTACAATACATTTGGGTGAATATAAAAGGTCGTAAAAAAATTTTGAAATACAGGTGATGAATCCGCTAAATATCGTCTTAAGTCATTTCTATTAAACTAATCATACTTTTTATATTTTTAACGTTAAGTTCACATAATTTTACATCTAAAACACGTGTTTACAATACATTTGGGTGAATACAAAAAATAGAAAAAAAATTTGGTAAAAAATGGTGATAATTCCGCTAAATATCGTTTAAAGTCATTTGTATTGAACTAATCATACTTTTTATATTTTTATCGTTAAGTTCACATTATTTTACATCTAAAACACGTATTTACAATACATTTGGCTGAATACAAAAAATAGAAAAAAAATTTGGGAAAAAATTTGGTAAAAAATGGTGATAATTCCGCTAAATATCGTTTAAAGTCATTTGTATTGAATTAATCATACTTTTTATATTTTTATCGTTAAGTTCACATTATTTTACATCTAAAACACGTCTTTACAATACATTTGGGTGAATACAAAAAATAGAAAAAAAATTTGGTAAAAAATGGTGATAATTCCGCTAAATATCGTTTAAAGTCATTTGTATTGAACTAATCATACTTTTTATATTTTTATCGTTAAGTTCACATTATTTTACATCTAAAACACGTGTTTACAATACATTTGGGTGAATACAATAAAATAGAAAAAAAATTTGGGAAAAAATTGGGTAAAAAATGGTGATAATTCCGCTAAATATCGTTTAAAGTTATTTGTATTGAACTAATCATACTTTTTATATTTTTATCGTTAAGTTCAAATTATTTTACATCTAAAACACGTCTTTACAATACATTTGGGTGAATACAAAAAATAGAAAAAAAATTTGGTAAAAAATGGTGATAACTCCGCTAAATATCGTTTAAAGTCATTTGTATTGAACTAATCATACTTTTTATATTTTTATCGTTAAGTTCACATTATTTTACATCTAAAACACGTATTTACAATACATTTGGGTGAATACAAAAAATAGAAAAAAAATTTGGGAAAAAATTTGGGAAAAAATTTGGTAAAAAATGGTGATAATTCCGCTAAATATCGTTTAAAGTCATTTGTATTGAACTAATCATACTTTTTATATTTTTATCGTTAAGTTCAAATTATTTTACATCTAAAACACGTCTTTACAATACATTTGGGTGAATATAAAAGGTCGTAAAAAAATTTTGAAATACAGGTGATGAATCCGCTAAATATCGTCTTAAGTCATTTCTATTAAACTAATCATACTTTTTATATTTTTAACGTTAAGTTCACATTATTTTACATCTAAAAAACGTGTTTACAATACATTTGGGTGAATACAAAAAATAGAAAAAAAATTTGGGAAAAAATTGGGTAAAAAATGGTGATAATTCCGCTAAATATCGTTTAAAGTCATTTGTATTGAACTAATCATACTTTTTATATTTTTATCGTTAAGTTCACATTATTTTACATCTAAAACACGTATTTAAAATACATTTGGGTGAATACAAAAAATTGAAAAAAAATTTGGGAAAAAATTTGGTAAAAAATGGTGATAATTCCGCTAAATATCGTTTAAAGTCATTTGTATTGAACTAATCATACTTTTTATATTTTTATCGTTAAGTTCACATTATTTTACATCTAAAACACGTATTTACAATACATTTGGGTGAATACAAAAAATAGAAAAAAAATTTGGGAAAAAATTTGGTAAAAAATGGTGATAATTCCGCTAAATATCGTTTAAAGTCATTTGTATTGAACTAATCATACTTTTTATATTTTTATCGTTAAGTTCACATTATTTTACATCTAAAACACGTATTTACAATACATTTGGGTGAATACAAAAAATAGAAAAAAAATTTGGGAAAAAATTTGGTAAAAAATGGTGATAATTCCGCTAAATATCGTCTTAAGTCATTTCTATTAAACTAATCATACTTTTTATATTTTTAACGTTAAGTTCACATAATTTTACATCTAAAACACGTGTTTACAATACATTTGGGTGAATACAAAAAATAGAAAAAAAATTTGGTAAAAAATGGTGATAATTCCGCTAAATATCGTTTAAAGTCATTTGTATTGAACTAATCATACTTTTTATATTTTTATCGTTAAGTTCACATTATTTTACATCTAAAACACGTATTTACAATACATTTGGGTGAATACAAAAAATAGAAAAAAAATTTGGGAAAAAATTTGGTAAAAAATGGTGATAATTCCGCTAAATATCGTTTAAAGTCATTTGTATTGAATTAATCATACTTTTTATATTTTTATCGTTAAGTTCACATTATTTTACATCTAAAACACGTCTTTACAATACATTTGGGTGAATACAAAAAAAAGAAAAAAAATTTGGGAAAAAATTTGGTAAAAAATGGTGATAATTCCGCTAAATATCGTTTAAAGTCATTTGTATTGAACTAATCATACTTTTTATATTTTTATCGTTAAGTTCACATTATTTTACATCTAAAACACGTATTTACAATACATTTGGGTGAATACAAAAAATAGAAAAAAAATTTGGGAAAAAATTTGGTAAAAAATGGTGATAATTCCGCTAAATATCGTTTAAAGTCATTTGTATTGAACTAATCATACTTTTTATATTTTTATCGTTAAGTTCACATTATTTTACATCTAAAACACGTCTTTACAATACATTTGGGTGAATATAAAAGGTCGTAAAAAAATTTTGAAATACAGGTGATGAATCCGCTAAATATCGTCTTAAGTCATTTCTATTATACTAATCATACTTTTTATATTTTTAACGTTAAGTTCACATTATTTTACATCTATAACACGTGTTTACAATACATTTGGGTGAATACAAAAAATAGAAAAAAAATTTGGTAAAAAATGGTGATAATTCCGCTAAATATCGTTTAAAGTCATTTGTATTGAACTAATCATACTTTTTATATTTTTATCGTTAAGTTCACATTATTTTACATCTAAAACACGTATTTACAATACATTTGGGTGAATACAAAAAATAGAAAAAAAATTTGGGAAAAAATTTGGTAAAAAATGGTGATAATTCCGCTAAATATCGTTTAAAGTCATTTGTATTGAACTAATCATACTTTTTATATTTTTATCGTTAAGTTCACATAATTTTACATCTAAAACACGTCTTTACAATACATTTGGGTGAATATAAAAGGTCGTAAAAAAATTTTGAAATACAGGTGATGAATCCGCTAAATATCGTCTTAAGTCATTTCTATTAAACTAATCATACTTTTTACATTTTTAACGTTAAGTTCACATTATTTTACATCTAATACACGTGTTTACAATACATTTGGGTGAATACAAAAAATAGAAAAAAAATTTGGTAAAAAATAGTAATAATTCCGCTAAATATCGTTTAAAGTCATTTGTATTGAACTAATCATACTTTTTATATTTTTATCGTTAATATCACATTATTTTACATCTAAAACACGTATTTACAATACATTTGGGTGAATACAAAAAATAGAAAAAAAATTTGGGAAAAAATTTGGTAAAAAATGGTGATAATTCCGATAAATATCGTTTAAAGTCATTTGTATTGAACTAATCATACTTTTTATATTTTTATCGTTAAGTTCACATTATTTTACATCTAAAACACGTCTTTACAATACATTTGGGTGAATATAAAAGGTCGTAAAAAAATTTTGAAATACAGGTGATGAATCCGCTAAATATCGTCTTAAGTCATTTCTATTAAACTAATCATACTTTTTATATTTTTAACGTTATGTTCACATTATTTTACATCTAAAACACGTGTTTACAATACATTTGGGTGAATACAAAAAATAGAAAAAAAAATTTGGGAAAAAATTGGGTAAAAAATGGTGATAATTCCGCTAAATATCGTTTAAAGTCATTTGTATTGAACTAATCATACTTTTTATATTTTTATCGTTAAGTTCACATTATTTTACATCTAAAACACGTATTTACAATACATTTGGGTGAATACAAAAAATAGAAAAAAAATTTGGGAAAAAATTTGGTAAAAAATGGTGATAATTCCGCTAAATATCGTTTAAAGTCATTTGTATTGAACTAATCATACTTTTTATATTTTTATCGTTAAGTTCACATAATTTTACATCTAAAACACGTCTTTACAATACATTTGGGTGAATATAAAAGGTCGTAAAAAAATTTTGAAATACAGGTGATGAATCCGCTAAATATCGTCTTAAGTCATTTCTATTAAACTAATCATACTTTTTACATTTTTAACGTTAAGTTCACATTATTTTACATCTAATACACGTGTTTACAATACATTTGGGTGAATACAAAAAATAGAAAAAAAATTTGGTAAAAAATAGTAATAATTCCGCTAAATATCGTTTAAAGTCATTTGTATTGAACTAATCATACTTTTTATATTTTTATCGTTAATATCACATTATTTTACATCTAAAACACGTATTTACAATACATTTGGGTGAATACAAAAAATAGAAAAAAAATTTGGGAAAAAATTTGGTAAAAAATGGTGATAATTCCGATAAATATCGTTTAAAGTCATTTGTATTGAACTAATCATACTTTTTATATTTTTATCGTTAAGTTCACATTATTTTACATCTAAAACACGTCTTTACAATACATTTGGGTGAATATAAAAGGTCGTAAAAAAATTTTGAAATACAGGTGATGAATCCGCTAAATATCGTCTTAAGTCATTTCTATTAAACTAATCATACTTTTTATATTTTTAACGTTATGTTCACATTATTTTACATCTAAAACACGTGTTTACAATACATTTGGGTGAATACAAAAAATAGAAAAAAAAATTTGGGAAAAAATTGGGTAAAAAATGGTGATAATTCCGCTAAATATCGTTTAAAGTCATTTGTATTGAACTAATCATACTTTTTAAATTTTTATCGTTAAGTTCACATTATTTTACATCTAAAACACGTCTTTACAATACATTTGGGTGAATATAAAAGGTCGTAAAAAAATTTTGAAATACAGGTGATGAATCCGCTAAATATCGTCTTAAGTCATTTCTATTAAACTAATCATACTTTTTATATTTTTAACGTTAAGTTCACATTATTTTACATCTAAAACACGTATTTACAATACATTTGGGTGAATACAAAAAATAGAAAAAAATTTGGTAAAAAATGGTGATAATTCCGCTAAATATCGTTTAAAGTCATTTGTATTGAACTAATCATACTTTTTATATTTTTATCGTTAAGTTCATATTATTTTACATCTAAAACACGTATTTACAATACATTTGGTTGAATACAAAAAATAGAAAAAAAATAGAAAAAAAATTTGGTAAAAAATGGTGATAATTCCGCTAAATATCGTTTAAAGTCATTTGTATTGAACTAATCATACTTTTTATATTTTTATCGTTAAGTTCACATTATTTTACATCTAAAACACGTATTTACAATACATTTGGGTGAATACAAAAAATAGAAAAAAAATTTGGGAAAAAATTGGATAAAAAATGGTGATAATTCCGCTAAATATCGTTTAAAGTCATTTGTATTGAACTAATCATACTTTTTATATTTTTATCGTTAAGTTCACATAATTTTACATCTAAAACACGTCTTTACAATACATTTGGGTGAATATAAAAGGTCGTAAAAAAATTTTGAAATACAGGTGATGAATCCGCTAAATATCGTCTTAAGTCATTTCTATTAAACTAATCATACTTTTTACATTTTTAACGTTAAGTTCACATTATTTTACATCTAATACACGTGTTTACAATACATTTGGGTGAATACAAAAAATAGAAAAAAAAATTTGGGAAAAAATTGGGTAAAAAATGGTGATAATTCCGCTAAATATCGTTTAAAGTCATTTGTATTGAACTAATCATACTTTTTAAATTTTTATCGTTAAGTTCACATTATTTTACATCTAAAACACGTCTTTACAATACATTTGGGTGAATATAAAAGGTCGTAAAAAAATTTTGAAATACAGGTGATGAATCCGCTAAATATCGTCTTAAGTCATTTCTATTAAACTAATCATACTTTTTATATTTTTAACGTTAAGTTCATATTATTTTACATCTAAAACACGTATTTACAATACATTTGGTTGAATACAAAAAATAGAAAAAAAATAGAAAAAAAATTTGGTAAAAAATGGTGATAATTCCGCTAAATATCGTCTTAAGTCATTTCTATTTAACTAATCATACTTTTTATATTTTTAACGTTAAGTTCACATTATTTTACATCTAAAACACGTATTTACAATACATTTGGGTGAATACAAAAAATAGAAAAAAATTTGGTAAAAAATGGTGATAATTCCGATAAATATCGTTTAAAGTCATTTGTATTGAACTAATCATACTTTTTATATTTTTATCGTTATGGTCACATTATTTTACATCTAAAACACGTCTTTACAATACATTTGGGTGAATATAAAAGGTCGTAAAAAAATTTTGAAATACAGGTGATGAATCCGCTAAATATCGTCTTAAGTCATTTCTATTAAACTAATCATACTTTTTATATTTTTAACGTTATGTTCACATTATTTTACATCTAAAACACGTGTTTACAATACATTTGGGTGAATACAAAAAATAGAAAAAAAAATTTGGGAAAAAATTGGGTAAAAAATGGTGATAATTCCGCTAAATATCGTTTAAAGTCATTTGTATTGAACTAATCATACTTTTTAAATTTTTATCGTTAAGTTCACATTATTTTACATCTAAAACACGTCTTTACAATACATTTGGGTGAATATAAAAGGTCGTAAAAAAATTTTGAAATACAGGTGATGAATCCGCTAAATATCGTCTTAAGTCATTTCTATTAAACTAATCATACTTTTTATATTTTTAACGTTAAGTTCACATTATTTTACATCTAAAACACGTATTTACAATACATTTGGGTGAATACAAAAAATAGAAAAAAATTTGGTAAAAAATGGTGATAATTCCGCTAAATATCGTTTAAAGTCATTTGTATTGAACTAATCATACTTTTTATATTTTTATCGTTAAGTTCATATTATTTTACATCTAAAACACGTATTTACAATACATTTGGTTGAATACAAAAAATAGAAAAAAAATAGAAAAAAAATTTGGTAAAAAATGGTGATAATTCCGCTAAATATCGTTTAAAGTCATTTGTATTGAACTAATCATACTTTTTATATTTTTATCGTTAAGTTCACATTATTTTACATCTAAAACACGTATTTACAATACATTTGGGTGAATACAAAAAATAGAAAAAAAATTTGGGAAAAAATTGGATAAAAAATGGTGATAATTCCGCTAAATATCGTTTAAAGTCATTTGTATTGAACTAATCATACTTTTTATATTTTTATCGTTAAGTTCACATAATTTTACATCTAAAACACGTCTTTACAATACATTTGGGTGAATATAAAAGGTCGTAAAAAAATTTTGAAATACAGGTGATGAATCCGCTAAATATCGTCTTAAGTCATTTCTATTAAACTAATCATACTTTTTACATTTTTAACGTTAAGTTCACATTATTTTACATCTAATACACGTGTTTACAATACATTTGGGTGAATACAAAAAATAGAAAAAAAATTTGGTAAAAAATAGTAATAATTCCGCTAAATATCGTTTAAAGTCATTTGTATTGAACTAATCATACTTTTTATATTTTTATCGTTAATATCACATTATTTTACATCTAAAACACGTATTTACAATACATTTGGGTGAATACAAAAAATAGAAAAAAAATTTGGGAAAAAATTTGGTAAAAAATGGTGATAATTCCGATAAATATCGTTTAAAGTCATTTGTATTGAACTAATCATACTTTTTATATTTTTATCGTTAAATTCACATTATTTTACATCTAAAACACGTCTTTACAATACATTTGGGTGAATATAAAAGGTCGTAAAAAAATTTTGAAATACAGGTGATGAATCCGCTAAATATCGTCTTAAGTCATTTCTATTAAACTAATCATACTTTTTATATTTTTAACGTTATGTTCACATTATTTTACATCTAAAACACGTGTTTACAATACATTTGGGTGAATACAAAAAATAGAAAAAAAAATTTGGGAAAAAATTGGGTAAAAAATGGTGATAATTCCGCTAAATATCGTTTAAAGTCATTTGTATTGAACTAATCATACTTTTTAAATTTTTATCGTTAAGTTCACATTATTTTACATCTAAAACACGTCTTTACAATACATTTGGGTGAATATAAAAGGTCGTAAAAAAATTTTGAAATACAGGTGATGAATCCGCTAAATATCGTCTTAAGTCATTTCTATTAAACTAATCATACTTTTTATATTTTTAACGTTAAGTTCACATTATTTTACATCTAAAACACGTATTTACAATACATTTGGGTGAATACAAAAAATAGAAAAAAATTTGGTAAAAAATGGTGATAATTCCGCTAAATATCGTTTAAAGTCATTTGTATTGAACTAATCATACTTTTTATATTTTTATCGTTAAGTTCATATTATTTTACATCTAAAACACGTATTTACAATACATTTGGTTGAATACAAAAAATAGAAAAAAAATAGAAAAAAAATTTGGTAAAAAATGGTGATAATTCCGCTAAATATCGTTTAAAGTCATTTGTATTGAACTAATCATACTTTTTATATTTTTATCGTTAAGTTCACATTATTTTACATCTAAAACACGTATTTACAATACATTTGGGTGAATACAAAAAATAGAAAAAAAATTTGGGAAAAAATTTGGTAAAAAATGGTGATAATTCCGCTAAATATCGTTTAAAGTCATTTGTATTGAACTAATCATACTTTTTATATTTTTATCGTTAAGTTCACATAATTTTACATCTAAAACACGACTTTACAATACATTTGGGTGAATATAAAAGGTCGTAAAAAAATTTTGAAATACAGGTGATGAATCCGCTAAATATCGTCTTAAGTCATTTCTATTAAACTAATCATACTTTTTACATTTTTAACGTTAAGTTCACATTATTTTACATCTAATACACGTGTTTACAATACATTTGGGTGAATACAAAAAATAGAAAAAAAATTTGGTAAAAAATAGTAATAATTCCGCTAAATATCGTTTAAAGTCATTTGTATTGAACTAATCATACTTTTTATATTTTTATCGTTAATATCACATTATTTTACATCTAAAACACGTATTTACAATACATTTGGGTGAATACAAAAAATAGAAAAAAAATTTGGGAAAAAATTTGGTAAAAAATGGTGATAATTCCGATAAATATCGTTTAAAGTCATTTGTATTGAACTAATCATACTTTTTATATTTTTATCGTTAAGTTCACATTATTTTACATCTAAAACACGTCTTTACAATACATTTGGGTGAATATAAAAGGTCGTAAAAAAATTTTGAAATACAGGTGATGAATCCGCTAAATATCGTCTTAAGTCATTTCTATTAAACTAATCATACTTTTTATATTTTTAACGTTATGTTCACATTATTTTACATCTAAAACACGTGTTTACAATACATTTGGGTGAATACAAAAAATAGAAAAAAAAATTTGGGAAAAAATTGGGTAAAAAATGGTGATAATTCCGCTAAATATCGTTTAAAGTCATTTGTATTGAACTAATCATACTTTTTATATTTTTATCGTTAAGTTCACATAATTTTACATCTAAAACACGTCTTTACAATACATTTGGGTGAATATAAAAGGTCGTAAAAAAATTTTGAAATACAGGTGATGAATCCGCTAAATATCGTCTTAAGTCATTTCTATTAAACTAATCATACTTTTTATATTTTTAACGTTAAGTTCACATTATTTTACATCTAAAACACGTGTTTACAATACATTTGGGTGAATACAAAAAATAGAAAAAAAATTTGGGAAAAAATTGGGTAAAAAATGGTGATAATTCCGCTAAATATCGTTTAAAGTCATTTGTATTGAACTAATCATACTTTTTATATTTTTATCGTTAAGTTCACATTATTTTACATCTAAAACACGTCTTTACAATACATTTGGGTGAATATAAAAGGTCGTAAAAAAATTTTGAAATACAGGTGATGAATCCGCTAAATATCGTCTTAAGTCATTTCTATTAAACTAATCATACTTTTTATATTTTTAACGTTAAGTTCACATTATTTTACATCTAAAACACGTGTTTACAATACATTTGGGTGAATACAAAAAATAGAAAAAAAATTTGGGAAAAAATTGGGTAAAAAATGGTGATAATTCCGCTAAATATCGTTTAAAGTCATTTGTATTGAACTAATCATACTTTTTATATTTTTATCGTTAAGTTCACATTATTTTACATCTAAAACACGTATTTACAATACATTTGGGTGAATACAAAAAATAGAAAAAAAATTTGGGAAAAATTGGGTAAAAAATGGTGATAATTCCGCTAAATATCGTTTAAAGTCATTTGTATTGAACTAATCATACTTTTTAAATTTTTATCGTTAAGTTCACATTATTTTACATCTAAAACACGTCTTTACAATACATTTGGGTGAATATAAAAGGTCGTAAAAAAATTTTGAAATACAGGTGATGAATCCGCTAAATATCGTCTTAAGTCATTTCTATTAAACTAATCATACTTTTTATATTTTTAACGTTAAGTTCACATTATTTTACATCTAAAACACGTATTTACAATACATTTGGGTGAATACAAAAAATAGAAAAAAATTTGGTAAAAAATGGTGATAATTCCGCTAAATATCGTTTAAAGTCATTTGTATTGAACTAATCATACTTTTTATATTTTTATCGTTAAGTTCATATTATTTTACATCTAAAACACGTATTTACAATACATTTGGTTGAATACAAAAAATAGAAAAAAAATAGAAAAAAAATTTGGTAAAAAATGGTGATAATTCCGCTAAATATCGTTTAAAGTCATTTGTATTGAACTAATCATACTTTTTATATTTTTATCGTTAAGTTCACATTATTCAACATCTAAAACACGTATTTACAATACATTTGGGTGAATATAAATGGTCGTAAAAAAATTTTGAAATACAGTTGATGAATCCGCTAAATATCGTCTTAAGTCATTTCTATTAAACTAATCATACTTTTTATATTTTTAACGTTAAGTTCACATTATTTTACATCTAAAACACGTGTTTACAATACATTTGGGTGAATACAAAAAATAGAAAAAAAATTTGGGAAAAAATTGGGTATAAAATGGTGATAATTCCGCTAAATATCGTTTAAAGTCATTTGTATTGAACTAATCATACTTTTTATATTTTTAACGTTAAGTTCACATTATTTTACATCTAAAACACGTGTTTACAATACATTTGGGTGAATACAAAAAATAGAAAAAAAATTTGGGAAAAAATTGGGTAAAAAATGGTGATAATTCCGCTAAATATCGTTTAAAGTCATTTGTATTGAACTAATCATACTTTTTATATTTTTATCGTTAATTTCACATTATTTTACATCTAAAACACGTATTTACAATACATTTGGGTGAATACAAAAAATAGAAAAAAAATTTGGGAAAAAATTTGGTAAAAAATGGTGATAATTCCGCTAAATATCGTTTAAAGTCATTTGTATTGAACTAATCATACTTTTTATATTTTTATCGTTAAGTTCACATAATTTTACATCTTAAACACGTCTTTACAATACATTTGGGTGAATATAAAAGGTCGTAAAAAAATTTTGAAATACAGGTGATGAATCCGCTAAATATCGTCTTAAGTCATTTCTATTAAACTAATCATACTTTTTATATTTTTAACGTTAAGTTCACATTATTTTACATCTAAAACACGTGTTTACAATACATTTGGGTGAATACAAAAAATAGAAAAAAAATTTGGGAAAAAATTGGGTAAAAAATGGTGATAATTCCGCTAAATATCGTTTAAAGTCATTTGTATTGAACTAATCATACTTTTTATATTTTTATCGTTAAGTTCACATTATTTTACATCTAAAACACGTCTTTACAATACATTTGGGTGAATATAAAAGGTCGTAAAAAAATTTTGAAATACAGGTGATGAATCCGCTAAATATCGTCTTAAGTCATTTCTATTAAACTAATCATACTTTTTATATTTTTAACGTTAAGTTCACATTATTTTACATCTAAAACACGTGTTTACAATACATTTGGGTGAATACAAAAAATAGAAAAAAAATTTGGGAAAAAATTGGGTAAAAAATGGTGATAATTCCGCTAAATATCGTTTAAAGTCATTTGTATTGAACTAATCATACTTTTTATATTTTTATCGTTAAGTTCACATTATTTTACATCTAAAACACGTATTTACAATACATTTGGGTGAATACAAAAAATAGAAAAAAAATTTGGGAAAAATTGGGTAAAAAATGGTGATAATTCCGCTAAATATCGTTTAAAGTCATTTGTATTGAACTAATCATACTTTTTAAATTTTTATCGTTAAGTTCACATTATTTTACATCTAAAACACGTCTTTACAATACATTTGGGTGAATATAAAAGGTCGTAAAAAAATTTTGAAATACAGGTGATGAATCCGCTAAATATCGTCTTAAGTCATTTCTATTAAACTAATCATACTTTTTATATTTTTAACGTTAAGTTCACATTATTTTACATCTAAAACACGTATTTACAATACATTTGGGTGAATACAAAAAATAGAAAAAAATTTGGTAAAAAATGGTGATAATTCCGCTAAATATCGTTTAAAGTCATTTGTATTGAACTAATCATACTTTTTATATTTTTATCGTTAAGTTCATATTATTTTACATCTAAAACACGTATTTACAATACATTTGGTTGAATACAAAAAATAGAAAAAAAATAGAAAAAAAATTTGGTAAAAAATGGTGATAATTCCGCTAAATATCGTTTAAAGTCATTTGTATTGAACTAATCATACTTTTTATATTTTTATCGTTAAGTTCACATTATTTTACATCTAAAACACGTATTTACAATACATTTGGGTGAATACAAAAAATAGAAAAAAAATTTGGGAAAAAATTTGGTAAAAAATGGTGATAATTCCGCTAAATATCGTTTAAAGTCATTTGTATTGAACTAATCATACTTTTTATATTTTTATCGTTAAGTTCACATAATTTTACATCTAAAACACGTCTTTACAATACATTTGGGTGAATATAAAAGGTCGTAAAAAAATTTTGAAATACAGGTGATGAATCCGCTAAATATCGTCTTAAGTCATTTCTATTAAACTAATCATACTTTTTACATTTTTAACGTTAAGTTAACATTATTTTACATCTAATACACGTGTTTACAATACATTTGGGTGAATACAAAAAATAGAAAAAAAATTTGGTAAAAAATAGTAATAATTCCGCTAAATATCGTTTAAAGTCATTTGTATTGAACTAATCATACTTTTTATATTTTTATCGTTAATATCACATTATTTTACATCTAAAACACGTATTTACAATACATTTGGGTGAATACAAAAAATAGAAAAAAAATTTGGGAAAAAATTTGGTAAAAAATGGTGATAATTCCGATAAATATCGTTTAAAGTCATTTGTATTGAACTAATCATACTTTTTATATTTTTATCGTTAAGTTCACATTATTTTACATCTAAAACACGTCTTTACAATACATTTGGGTGAATATAAAAGGTCGTAAAAAAATTTTGAAATACAGGTGATGAATCCGCTAAATATCGTCTTAAGTCATTTCTATTAAACTAATCATACTTTTTATATTTTTAACGTTATGTTCACATTATTTTACATCTAAAACACGTGTTTACAATACATTTGGGTGAATACAAAAAATAGAAAAAAAAATTTGGGAAAAAATTGGGTAAAAAATGGTGATAATTCCGCTAAATATCGTTTAAAGTCATTTGTATTGAACTAATCATACTTTTTATATTTTTATCGTTAAGTTCACATAATTTTACATCTTAAACACGTCTTTACAATACATTTGGGTGAATATAAAAGGTCGTAAAAAAATTTTGAAATACAGGTGATGAATCCGCTAAATATCGTCTTAAGTCATTTCTATTAAACTAATCATACTTTTTATATTTTTAACGTTAAGTTCACATTATTTTACATCTAAAACACGTGTTTACAATACATTTGGGTGAATACAAAAAATAGAAAAAAAATTTGGGAAAAAATTGGGTAAAAAATGGTGATAATTCCGCTAAATATCGTTTAAAGTCATTTGTATTGAACTAATCATACTTTTTATATTTTTATCGTTAAGTTCACATTATTTTACATCTAAAACACGTCTTTACAATACATTTGGGTGAATATAAAAGGTCGTAAAAAAATTTTGAAATACAGGTGATGAATCCGCTAAATATCGTCTTAAGTCATTTCTATTAAACTAATCATACTTTTTATATTTTTAACGTTAAGTTCACATTATTTTACATCTAAAACACGTGTTTACAATACATTTGGGTGAATACAAAAAATAGAAAAAAAATTTGGGAAAAAATTGGGTAAAAAATGGTGATAATTCCGCTAAATATCGTTTAAAGTCATTTGTATTGAACTAATCATACTTTTTATATTTTTATCGTTAAGTTCACATTATTTTACATCTAAAACACGTATTTACAATACATTTGGGTGAATACAAAAAATAGAAAAAAAATTTGGGAAAAATTGGGTAAAAAATGGTGATAATTCCGCTAAATATCGTTTAAAGTCATTTGTATTGAACTAATCATACTTTTTAAATTTTTATCGTTAAGTTCACATTATTTTACATCTAAAACACGTCTTTACAATACATTTGGGTGAATATAAAAGGTCGTAAAAAAATTTTGAAATACAGGTGATGAATCCGCTAAATATCGTCTTAAGTCATTTCTATTAAACTAATCATACTTTTTATATTTTTAACGTTAAGTTCACATTATTTTACATCTAAAACACGTATTTACAATACATTTGGGTGAATACAAAAAATAGAAAAAAATTTGGTAAAAAATGGTGATAATTCCGCTAAATATCGTTTAAAGTCATTTGTATTGAACTAATCATACTTTTTATATTTTTATCGTTAAGTTCATATTATTTTACATCTAAAACACGTATTTACAATACATTTGGTTGAATACAAAAAATAGAAAAAAAATAGAAAAAAAATTTGGTAAAAAATGGTGATAATTCCGCTAAATATCGTTTAAAGTCATTTGTATTGAACTAATCATACTTTTTATATTTTTATCGTTAAGTTCACATTATTTTACATCTAAAACACGTATTTACAATACATTTGGGTGAATACAAAAAATAGAAAAAAAATTTGGGAAAAAATTTGGTAAAAAATGGTGATAATTCCGCTAAATATCGTTTAAAGTCATTTGTATTGAACTAATCATACTTTTTATATTTTTATCGTTAAGTTCACATAATTTTACATCTAAAACACGTCTTTACAATACATTTGGGTGAATATAAAAGGTCGTAAAAAAATTTTGAAATACAGGTGATGAATCCGCTAAATATCGTCTTAAGTCATTTCTATTAAACTAATCATACTTTTTACATTTTTAACGTTAAGTTAACATTATTTTACATCTAATACACGTGTTTACAATACATTTGGGTGAATACAAAAAATAGAAAAAAAATTTGGTAAAAAATAGTAATAATTCCGCTAAATATCGTTTAAAGTCATTTGTATTGAACTAATCATACTTTTTATATTTTTATCGTTAATATCACATTATTTTACATCTAAAACACGTATTTACAATACATTTGGGTGAATACAAAAAATAGAAAAAAAATTTGGGAAAAAATTTGGTAAAAAATGGTGATAATTCCGATAAATATCGTTTAAAGTCATTTGTATTGAACTAATCATACTTTTTATATTTTTATCGTTAAGTTCACATTATTTTACATCTAAAACACGTCTTTACAATACATTTGGGTGAATATAAAAGGTCGTAAAAAAATTTTGAAATACAGGTGATGAATCCGCTAAATATCGTCTTAAGTCATTTCTATTAAACTAATCATACTTTTTATATTTTTAACGTTATGTTCACATTATTTTACATCTAAAACACGTGTTTACAATACATTTGGGTGAATACAAAAAATAGAAAAAAAAATTTGGGAAAAAATTGGGTAAAAAATGGTGATAATTCCGCTAAATATCGTTTAAAGTCATTTGTATTGAACTAATCATACTTTTTAAATTTTTATCGTTAAGTTCACATTATTTTACATCTAAAACACGTCTTTACAATACATTTGGGTGAATATAAAAGGTCGTAAAAAAATTTTGAAATACAGGTGATGAATCCGCTAAATATCGTCTTAAGTCATTTCTATTAAACTAATCATACTTTTTATATTTTTAACGTTAAGTTCACATTATTTTACATCTAAAACACGTATTTACAATACATTTGGGTGAATACAAAAAATAGAAAAAAATTTGGTAAAAAATGGTGATAATTCCGCTAAATATCGTTTAAAGTCATTTGTATTGAACTAATCATACTTTTTATATTTTTATCGTTAAGTTCATATTATTTTACATCTAAAACACGTATTTACAATACATTTGGTTGAATACAAAAAATAGAAAAAAAATAGAAAAAAAATTTGGTAAAAAATGGTGATAATTCCGCTAAATATCGTTTAAAGTCATTTGTATTGAACTAATCATACTTTTTATATTTTTATCGTTAAGTTCACATTATTTTACATCTAAAACACGTATTTACAATACATTTGGGTGAATACAAAAAATAGAAAAAAAATTTGGGAAAAAATTTGGTAAAAAATGGTGATAATTCCGCTAAATATCGTTTAAAGTCATTTGTATTGAACTAATCATACTTTTTATATTTTTATCGTTAAGTTCACATAATTTTACATCTAAAACACGACTTTACAATACATTTGGGTGAATATAAAAGGTCGTAAAAAAATTTTGAAATACAGGTGATGAATCCGCTAAATATCGTCTTAAGTCATTTCTATTAAACTAATCATACTTTTTACATTTTTAACGTTAAGTTCACATTATTTTACATCTAATACACGTGTTTACAATACATTTGGGTGAATACAAAAAATAGAAAAAAAATTTGGTAAAAAATAGTAATAATTCCGCTAAATATCGTTTAAAGTCATTTGTATTGAACTAATCATACTTTTTATATTTTTATCGTTAAGTTCACATTATTTTACATCTAAAACACGTATTTACAATACATTTGGGTGAATACAAAAAATAGAAAAAAAATTTGGGAAAAAATTTGGTAAAAAATGGTGATAATTCCGATAAATATCGTTTAAAGTCATTTGTATTGAACTAATCATACTTTTTATATTTTTATCGTTAAGTTCACATTATTTTACATCTAAAACACGTCTTTACAATACATTTGGGTGAATATAAAAGGTCGTAAAAAAATTTTGAAATACAGGTGATGAATCCGCTAAATATCGTCTTAAGTCATTTCTATTAAACTAATCATACTTTTTATATTTTTAACGTTATGTTCACATTATTTTACATCTAAAACACGTGTTTACAATACATTTGGGTGAATACAAAAAATAGAAAAAAAAATTTGGGAAAAAATTGGGTAAAAAATGGTGATAATTCCGCTAAATATCGTTTAAAGTCATTTGTATTGAACTAATCATACTTTTTATATTTTTATCGTTAAGTTCGCATAATTTTACATCTAAAACACGTCTTTACAATACATTTGGGTGAATATAAAAGGTCGTAAAAAAATTTTGAAATACAGGTGATGAATCCGCTAAATATCGTCTTAAGTCATTTCTATTAAACTAATCATACTTTTTATATTTTTAACGTTAAGTTCACATTATTTTACATCTAAAACACGTGTTTACAATACATTTGGGTGAATACAAAAAATAGAAAAAAAATTTGGGAAAAAATTTGGTAAAAAATGGTGATAATTCCGCTAAATATCGTTTAAAGTCATTTGTATTGAACTAATCATACTTTTTATATTTTTATCGTTAAGTTCACATTATTTTACATCTAATACACGTCTTTACAATACATTTGGGTGAATATAAAAGGTCGTAAAAAAATTTTGAAATACAGGTGATGAATCCGCTAAATATCGTCTTAAGTCATTTCTATTAAACTAATCATACTTTTTATATTTTTAACGTTAAGTTCACATTATTTTACATCTAAAACACGTGTTTACAATACATTTGGGTGAATACAAAAAATAGAAAAAAAATTTGGGAAAAAATTGGGTAAAAAATGGTGATAATTCCGCTAAATATCGTTTAAAGTCATTTGTATTGAACTAATCATACTTTTTATATTTTTATCGTTAAGTTCACATTATTTTACATCTACAACACGTCTTTACAATACATTTGGGTGAATATAAAAGGTCGTAAAAAAATTTTGAAATACAGGTGATGAATCCGCTAAATATCGTCTTAAGTCATTTCTATTAAACTAATCATACTTTTTATATTTTTAACGTTAAGTTCACATTATTTTACATCTAAAACACGTGTTTACAATACATTTGGGTGAATACAAAAAATAGAAAAAAAATTTGGGAAAAAATTGGGTAAAAAATGGTGATAATTCCGCTAAATATCGTTTAAAGTCATTTGTATTGAACTAATCATACTTTTTATATTTTTATCGTTAAGTTCACATTATTTTACATCTAAAACACGTATTTACAATACATTTGGGTGAATACAAAAAATAGAAAAAAAATTTGGGAAAAATTGGGTAAAAAATGGTGATAATTCCGCTAAATATCGTTTAAAGTCATTTGTATTGAACTAATCATACTTTTTAAATTTTTATCGTTAAGTTCACATTATTTTACATCTAAAACACGTCTTTACAATACATTTGGGTGAATATACAAGGTCGTAAAAAAATTTTGAAATACAGGTGATGAATCCGCTAAATATCGTCTTAAGTCATTTCTATTAAACTAATCATACTTTTTATATTTTTAACGTTAAGTTCACATTATTTTACATCTAAAACACGTATTTACAATACATTTGGGTGAATACAAAAAATAGAAAAAAAATTTGGTAAAAAATGGTGATAATTCCGCTAAATATCGTTTAAAGTCATTTGTATTGAACTAATCATACTTTTTATATTTTTATCGTTAAGTTCACATTATTTTACATCTAATACACGTCTTTACAATACATTTGGGTGAATATAAAAGGTCGTAAAAAAATTTTGAAATACAGGTGATGAATCCGCTAAATATCGTCTTAAGTCATTTCTATTAAACTAATCATACTTTTTATATTTTTAACGTTAAGTTCACATTATTTTACATCTAAAACACGTGTTTACAATACATTTGGGTGAATACAAAAAATAGAAAAAAAATTTGGGAAAAAATTGGGTAAAAAATGGTGATAATTCCGCTAAATATCGTTTAAAGTCATTTGTATTGAACTAATCATACTTTTTATATTTTTATCGTTAAGTTCACATTATTTTACATCTACAACACGTCTTTACAATACATTTGGGTGAATATAAAAGGTCGTAAAAAAATTTTGAAATACAGGTGATGAATCCGCTAAATATCGTCTTAAGTCATTTCTATTAAACTAATCATACTTTTTATATTTTTAACGTTAAGTTCACATTATTTTACATCTAAAACACGTGTTTACAATACATTTGGGTGAATACAAAAAATAGAAAAAAAATTTGGGAAAAAATTGGGTAAAAAATGGTGATAATTCCGCTAAATATCGTTTAAAGTCATTTGTATTGAACTAATCATACTTTTTATATTTTTATCGTTAAGTTCACATTATTTTACATCTACAACACGTCTTTACAATACATTTGGGTGAATATACAAGGTCGTAAAAAAATTTTGAAATACAGGTGATGAATCCGCTAAATATCGTCTTAAGTCATTTCTATTAAACTAATCATACTTTTTATATTTTTAACGTTAAGTTCACATTATTTTACATCTAAAACACGTATTTACAATACATTTGGGTGAATACAAAAAATAGAAAAAAAATTTGGTAAAAAATGGTGATAATTCCGCTAAATATCGTTTAAAGTCATTTGTATTGAACTAATCATACTTTTTATATTTTTATCGTTAAGTTCACATTATTTTACATCTAATACACGTCTTTACAATACATTTGGGTGAATATAAAAGGTCGTAAAAAAATTTTGAAATACAGGTGATGAATCCGCTAAATATCGTCTTAAGTCATTTCTATTAAACTAATCATACTTTTTATATTTTTAACGTTAAGTTCACATTATTTTACATCTAAAACACGTGTTTACAATACATTTGGGTGAATACAAAAAATAGAAAAAAAATTTGGTAAAAAATGGTGATAATTCCGCTAAATATCGTATAAAGTCATTTGTATTGAACTAATCATACTTTTTATATTTTTATCGTTAAGTTCACATTATTTTACATCTAAAACACGTATTTACAATACATTTGGGTGAATACAAAAAATAGAAAAAAAATTTGGGAAAAAATTGGTTAAAAAATGGTGATAATTCCGCTAAATATCGTTTAAAGTCATTTGTATTGAACTAATCATACTTTTTATATTTTTATCGTTAAGTTCACATAATTTTACATCTAAAACACGTCTTTACAATACATTTGGGTGAATATAAAAGGTCGTAAAAAAATTTTGAAATACAGGTGATGAATCCGCTAAATATCGTCTTAAGTCATTTCTATTAAACTAATCATACTTTTTATATTTTTAACGTTAAGTTCACATTATTTTACATCTAAAACACGTGTTTACAATACATTTGGGTGAATTCAAAAAATAGAAAAAAAATTTGGGAAAAAATTGGTTAAAAAATGGTGATAATTCCGCTAAATATCGTTTAAAGTCATTTGTATTGAACTAATCATACTTTTTATATTTTTATCGTTAAGTTCACATTATTTTACATCTAAAACACGTATTTACTATACATTTGGGTGAATACAATAAATAGAAAAAAAATTTGGGAAAAAATTTGGTAAAAAATGGTGATAATTCCGCTAAATATCGTTTAAAGTCATTTGTATTGAACTAATCATATTTTTTATATTTTTATCGTTAAGTTCACATTATTTTACATCTAAAACACGTATTTACAATACATTTGGGTGCATACAAAAAATAGAAAAAAAATTTGGGAAAAAATTGGGTAAAAAATGGTGATAATTCCGCTAAATATCGTTTAAAGTCATTTGTATTGAACTAATCATACTTTTTATATTTTTATCGTTAAGTTCACATAATTTTACATCTAAAACACGTCATTACAATACATTTGGGTGAATATAAAAGGTCGTAAAAAAATTTTGAAATACAGGTGATGAATCCGCTAAATATCGTCTTAAGTCATTTCTATTAAACTAATCATACTTTTTATATTTTTAACGTTAAGTTCACATTATTTTACATCTAAAACACGTGTTTACAATACATTTGGGTGAATACAAAAAATAGAAAAAAAATTTGGGAAAAAATTGGATAAAAAATGGTGATAATTCCGCTAAATATCGTTTAAAGTCATTTGTATTGAACTAATCATACTTTTTATATTTTTATCGTTAAGTTCACATAATTTTACATCTAAAACACGTCTTTACAATACATTTGGGTGAATATAAAAGGTCGTAAAAAAATTTTGAAATACAGGTGATGAATCCGCTAAATATCGTCTTAAGTCATTTCTATTAAACTAATCATACTTTTTACATTTTTAACGTTAAGTTCACATTATTTTACATCTAATACACGTGTTTACAATACATTTGGGTGAATACAAAAAATAGAAAAAAAATTTGGTAAAAAATAGTAATAATTCCGCTAAATATCGTTTAAAGTCATTTGTATTGAACTAATCATACTTTTTATATTTTTATCGTTAATATCACATTATTTTACATCTAAAACACGTATTTACAATACATTTGGGTGAATACAAAAAATAGAAAAAAAATTTGGGAAAAAATTTGGTAAAAAATGGTGATAATTCCGATAAATATCGTTTAAAGTCATTTGTATTGAACTAATCATACTTTTTATATTTTTATCGTTAAGTTCACATTATTTTACATCTAAAACACGTCTTTACAATACATTTGGGTGAATATAAAAGGTCGTAAAAAAATTTTGAAATACAGGTGATGAATCCGCTAAATATCGTCTTAAGTCATTTCTATTAAACTAATCATACTTTTTATATTTTTAACGTTATGTTCACATTATTTTACATCTAAAACACGTGTTTACAATACATTTGGGTGAATACAAAAAATAGAAAAAAAAATTTGGGAAAAAATTGGGTAAAAAATGGTGATAATTCCGCTAAATATCGTTTAAAGTCATTTGTATTGAACTAATCATACTTTTTAAATTTTTATCGTTAAGTTCACATTATTTTACATCTAAAACACGTCTTTACAATACATTTGGGTGAATATAAAAGGTCGTAAAAAAATTTTGAAATACAGGTGATGAATCCGCTAAATATCGTCTTAAGTCATTTCTATTAAACTAATCATACTTTTTATATTTTTAACGTTAAGTTCACATTATTTTACATCTAAAACACGTATTTACAATACATTTGGGTGAATACAAAAAATAGAAAAAAATTTGGTAAAAAATGGTGATAATTCCGCTAAATATCGTTTAAAGTCATTTGTATTGAACTAATCATACTTTTTATATTTTTATCGTTAAGTTCATATTATTTTACATCTAAAACACGTATTTACAATACATTTGGTTGAATACAAAAAATAGAAAAAAAATAGAAAAAAAATTTGGTAAAAAATGGTGATAATTCCGCTAAATATCGTTTAAAGTCATTTGTATTGAACTAATCATACTTTTTATATTTTTATCGTTAAGTTCACATTATTTTACATCTAAAACACGTATTTACAATACATTTGGGTGAATACAAAAAATAGAAAAAAAATTTGGGAAAAAATTTGGTAAAAAATGGTGATAATTCCGCTAAATATCGTTTAAAGTCATTTGTATTGAACTAATCATACTTTTTATATTTTTATCGTTAAGTTCACATAATTTTACATCTAAAACACGACTTTACAATACATTTGGGTGAATATAAAAGGTCGTAAAAAAATTTTGAAATACAGGTGATGAATCCGCTAAATATCGTCTTAAGTCATTTCTATTAAACTAATCATACTTTTTACATTTTTAACGTTATGTTCACATTATTTTACATCTAATACACGTGTTTACAATACATTTGGGTGAATACAAAAAATAGAAAAAAAATTTGGTAAAAAATAGTAATAATTCCGCTAAATATCGTTTAAAGTCATTTGTATTGAACTAATCATACTTTTTATATTTTTATCGTTAAGTTCACATTATTTTACATCTAAAACACGTATTTACAATACATTTGGGTGAATACAAAAAATAGAAAAAAAATTTGGGAAAAAATTTGGTAAAAAATGGTGATAATTCCGATAAATATCGTTTAAAGTCATTTGTATTGAACTAATCATACTTTTTATATTTTTATCGTTAAGTTCACATTATTTTACATCTAAAACACGTCTTTACAATACATTTGGGTGAATATAAAAGGTCGTAAAAAAATTTTGAAATACAGGTGATGAATCCGCTAAATATCGTCTTAAGTCATTTCTATTAAACTAATCATACTTTTTATATTTTTAACGTTATGTTCACATTATTTTACATCTAAAACACGTGTTTACAATACATTTGGGTGAATACAAAAAATAGAAAAAAAAATTTGGGAAAAAATTGGGTAAAAAATGGTGATAATTCCGCTAAATATCGTTTAAAGTCATTTGTATTGAACTAATCATACTTTTTATATTTTTATCGTTAAGTTCGCATAATTTTACATCTAAAACACGTCTTTACAATACATTTGGGTGAATATAAAAGGTCGTAAAAAAATTTTGAAATACAGGTGATGAATCCGCTAAATATCGTCTTAAGTCATTTCTATTAAACTAATCATACTTTTTATATTTTTAACGTTAAGTTCACATTATTTTACATCTAAAACACGTGTTTACAATACATTTGGGTGAATACAAAAAATAGAAAAAAAATTTGGGAAAAAATTTGGTAAAAAATGGTGATAATTCCGCTAAATATCGTTTAAAGTCATTTGTATTGAACTAATCATACTTTTTATATTTTTATCGTTAAGTTCACATTATTTTACATCTAATACACGTCTTTACAATACATTTGGGTGAATATAAAAGGTCGTAAAAAAATTTTGAAATACAGGTGATGAATCCGCTAAATATCGTCTTAAGTCATTTCTATTAAACTAATCATACTTTTTATATTTTTAACGTTAAGTTCACATTATTTTACATCTAAAACACGTGTTTACAATACATTTGGGTGAATACAAAAAATAGAAAAAAAATTTGGGAAAAAATTGGGTAAAAAATGGTGATAATTCCGCTAAATATCGTTTAAAGTCATTTGTATTGAACTAATCATACTTTTTATATTTTTATCGTTAAGTTCACATTATTTTACATCTACAACACGTCTTTACAATACATTTGGGTGAATATAAAAGGTCGTAAAAAAATTTTGAAATACAGGTGATGAATCCGCTAAATATCGTCTTAAGTCATTTCTATTAAACTAATCATACTTTTTATATTTTTAACGTTAAGTTCACATTATTTTACATCTAAAACACGTGTTTACAATACATTTGGGTGAATACAAAAAATAGAAAAAAAATTTGGGAAAAAATTGGGTAAAAAATGGTGATAATTCCGCTAAATATCGTTTAAAGTCATTTGTATTGAACTAATCATACTTTTTATATTTTTATCGTTAAGTTCACATTATTTTACATCTAAAACACGTATTTACAATACATTTGGGTGAATACAAAAAATAGAAAAAAAATTTGGGAAAAATTTGGTAAAAAATGGTGATAATTCCGCTAAATATCGTTTAAAGTCATTTGTATTGAACTAATCATACTTTTTAAATTTTTATCGTTAAGTTCACATTATTTTACATCTAAAACACGTCTTTACAATACATTTGGGTGAATATACAAGGTCGTAAAAAAATTTTGAAATACAGGTGATGAATCCGCTAAATATCGTCTTAAGTCATTTCTATTAAACTAATCATACTTTTTATATTTTTAACGTTAAGTTCACATTATTTTACATCTAAAACACGTATTTACAATACATTTGGGTGAATACAAAAAATAGAAAAAAAATTTGGTAAAAAATGGTGATAATTCCGCTAAATATCGTTTAAAGTCATTTGTATTGAACTAATCATACTTTTTATATTTTTATCGTTAAGTTCACATTATTTTACATCTAATACACGTCTTTACAATACATTTGGGTGAATATAAAAGGTCGTAAAAAAATTTTGAAATACAGGTGATGAATCCGCTAAATATCGTCTTAAGTCATTTCTATTAAACTAATCATACTTTTTATATTTTTAACGTTAAGTTCACATTATTTTACATCTAAAACACGTGTTTACAATACATTTGGGTGAATACAAAAAATAGAAAAAAAATTTGGTAAAAAATGGTGATAATTCCGCTAAATATCGTATAAAGTCATTTGTATTGAACTAATCATACTTTTTATATTTTTATCGTTAAGTTCACATTATTTTACATCTAAAACACGTATTTACAATACATTTGGGTGAATACAAAAAATAGAAAAAAAATTTGGGAAAAAATTGGTTAAAAAATGGTGATAATTCCGCTAAATATCGTTTAAAGTCATTTGTATTGAACTAATCATACTTTTTATATTTTTATCGTTAAGTTCACATAATTTTACATCTAAAACACGTCTTTACAATACATTTGGGTGAATATAAAAGGTCGTAAAAAAATTTTGAAATACAGGTGATGAATCCGCTAAATATCGTCTTAAGTCATTTCTATTAAACTAATCATACTTTTTATATTTTTAACGTTAAGTTCACATTATTTTACATCTAAAACACGTGTTTACAATACATTTGGGTGAATTCAAAAAATAGAAAAAAAATTTGGGAAAAAATTGGTTAAAAAATGGTGATAATTCCGCTAAATATCGTTTAAAGTCATTTGTATTGAACTAATCATACTTTTTATATTTTTATCGTTAATTTCACATTATTTTACATCTAAAACACGTATTTACAATACATTTGGGTGAATACAATAAATAGAAAAAAAATTTGGGAAAAAATTTGGTAAAAAATGGTGATAATTCCGCTAAATATCGTTTAAAGTCATTTGTATTGAACTAATCATATTTTTTATATTTTTATCGTTAAGTTCACATTATTTTACATCTAAAACACGTATTTACAATACATTTGGGTGCATACAAAAAATAGAAAAAAAATTTGGGAAAAAATTGGGTAAAAAATGGTGATAATTCTGCTAAATATCGTTTAAAGTCATTTGTATTGAACTAATCATACTTTTTATATTTTTATCGTTAAGTTCACATAATTTTACATCTAAAACACGTCTTTACAATACATTTGGGTGAATATAAAAGGTCGTAAAAAAATTTTGAAATACAGGTGATGAATCCGCTAAATATCGTCTTAAGTCATTTCTATTAAACTAATCATACTTTTTATATTTTTAACGTTAAGTTCACATTATTTTACATCTAAAACACGTGTTTACAATACATTTGGGTGAATACAAAAAATAGAAAAAAAATTTGGGAAAAAATTGGATAAAAAATGGTGATAATTCCGCTAAATATCGTTTAAAGTCATTTGTATTGAACTAATCATACTTTTTATATTTTTATCGTTAAGTTCACATTATTTTACATCTAAAACACGTATTTACAATACATTTGGGTGAATACAAAAAATAGAAAAAAAATTTGGTAAAAAATGGTGATAATTCCGCTAAATATCGTTTAAAGTCATTTGTATTGAACTAATCATACTTTTTATATTTTTAACGTTAAGTTCACATTATTTTACATCTAAAACACGTGTTTACAATACATTTGGGTGAATACAAAAAATAGAAAAAAAATTTGGTAAAAAATGGTGATAATTCCGCTAAATATCGTTTAAAGTCATTTGTATTGAACTAATCATACTTTTTATATTTTTATCGTTAAGTTCACATTATTTTACATCTAAAACACGTATTTACAATACATTTGGGTGAATACAAAAAATAGAAAAAAAATTTGGGAAAAAATTTGGTAAAAAATGGTGATAATTCCGCTAAATATCGTTTAAAGTCATTTGTATTGAACTAATCATAATTTTTATATTTTTATCGTTAAGTTCACATTATTTTACATCGAAAACACGTATTTACAATACATTTGGGTGAATATAAAAGGTCGTAAAAAAATTTTGAAATACAGGTGATGAATCCGCTAAATATCGTCTTAAGTCATTTCTATTAAACTAATCATACTTTTTATATTTTTAACGTTAAGTTCACATTATTTTACATCTAAAACACGTGTTTACAATACATTTGGGTGAATACAAAAAATAGAAAAAAAATTTGGTAAAAAATGGTGATAATTCCGCTAAATATCGTTTAAAGTCATTTGTATTGAACTAATCATACTTTTTATATTTTTAACGTTAAGTTCACATTATTTTACATCTAAAACACGTGTTTACAATACATTTGGGTGAATACAAAAAATAGAAAAAAAATTTGGTAAAAAATGGTGATAATTCCGCTAAATATCGTTTAAAGTCATTTGTATTGAACTAATCATACTTTTTATATTTTTATCGTTAAGTTCACATTATTTTACATCTAAAACACGTATTTACAATACATTTGGGTGAATACAAAAAATAGAAAAAAAATTTGGGAAAAAATTTGGTAAAAAATGGTCATAATTCCGCTAAATATCGTTTAAAGTCATTTGTATTGAACTAATCATAATTTTTATATTTTTATCGTTAAGTTCACATTATTTTACATCTAAAACACGTATTTACAATACATTTGGGTGAATACAAAAAATAGAAAAAAAATTTGGTAAAAAATGGTGATAATTCCGCTAAATATCGTTTAAAGTCATTTGTATTGAACTAATCATACTTTTTATATTTTTAACGTTAAGTTCACATTATTTTACATCTAAAACACGTGTTTACAATACATTTGGGTGAATACAAAAAATAGAAAAAAAATTTGGTAAAAAATGGTGATAATTCCGCTAAATATCGTTTAAAGTCATTTGTATTGAAATAATCATACTTTTTATATTTTTATCGTTAAGTTCACATTATTTTACATCTAAAACACGTATTTACAATACATTTGGGTGAATACAAAAAATAGAAAAAAAATTTGGGAAAAAATTTGGTAAAAAATGGTCATAATTCCGCTAAATATCGTTTAAAGTCATTTGTATTGAACTAATCATACTTTTTATATTTTTATCGTTAAGTTCACATTATTTTACATCTAAAACACGTCTTTACAATACATTTGGGTGAATATAAAAGGTCGTAAAAAAATTTTGAAATACAGGTGATGAATCCGCTAAATATCGTCTTAAGTCATTTCTATTAAACTAATCATACTTTTTATATTTTTAACGTTAAGTTCACATTATTTTACATCTAAAACACGTGTTTACAATACATTTGGGTGAATACAAAAAATAGAAAAAAAATTTGGTAAAAAATGGTGATAATTCCGCTAAATATCGTATAAAGTCATTTGTATTGAACTAATCATACTTTTTATATTTTTATCGTTAAGTTCACATTATTTTACATCTAAAACACGTATTTACAATACATTTGGGTGAATACAAAAAATAGAAAAAAAATTTGGGAAAAAATTGGTTAAAAAATGGTGATAATTCCGCTAAATATCGTTTAATGTCATTTGTATTGAACTAATCATACTTTTTATATTTTTATCGTTAAGTTCACATAATTTTACATCTAAAACACGTCTTTACAATACATTTGGGTGAATATAAAAGGTCGTAAAAAAATTTTGAAATACAGGTGATGAATCCGCTAAATATCGTCTTAAGTCATTTCTATTAAACTAATCATACTTTTTATATTTTTAACGTTAAGTTCACATTATTTTACATCTAAAACACGTGTTTACAATACATTTGGGTGAATTCAAAAAATAGAAAAAAAATTTGGGAAAAAATTGGTTAAAAAATGGTGATAATTCCGCTAAATATCGTTTAAAGTTATTTGTATTGAACTAATCATACTTTTTATATTTTTATCGTTAAGTTCACATTATTTTACATCTAAAACACGTATTTACAATACATTTGGGTGAATACAATAAATAGAAAAAAAATTTGGGAAAAAATTTGGTAAAAAATGGTGATAATTCCGCTAAATATCGTTTAAAGTCATTTGTATTGAACTAATCATACTTTTTATATTTTTATCGTTAAGTTCACATTATTTTACATCTAAAACACGTATTTACAATACATTTGGGTGAATACAAAAAATAGAAAAAAAATTTGGTAAAAAATGGTGATAATTCCGCTAAATATCGTTTAAAGTCATTTGTATTGAACTAATCATACTTTTTATATTTTTAACGTTAAGTTCACATTATTTTACATCTAAAACACGTGTTTACAATACATTTGGGTGAATACAAAAAATAGAAAAAAAATTTGGTAAAAAATGGTGATAATTCCGCTAAATATCGTTTAAAGTCATTTGTATTGAACTAATCATACTTTTTATATTTTTATCGTTAAGTTCACATTATTTTACATCTAAAACACGTATTTACAATACATTTGGGTGAATACAAAAAATAGAAAAAAAATTTGGGAAAAAATTTGGTAAAAAATGGTCATAATTCCGCTAAATATCGTTTAAAGTCATTTGTATTGAACTAATCATAATTTTTATATTTTTATCGTTAAGTTCACATTATTTTACATCGAAAACACGTCTTTACAATACATTTGGGTGAATATAAAAGGTCGTAAAAAAATTTTGAAATACAGGTGATGAATCCGCTAAATATCGTCTTAAGTCATTTCTATTAAACTAATCATACTTTTTATATTTTTAACGTTAAGTTCACATTATTTTACATCTAAAACACGTATTTACAATACATTTGGGTGAATACAAAAAATAGAAAAAAAATTTGGGAAAAAATTTGGTAAAAAATGGTGATAATTCCGCTAAATATCGTTTAAAGTCATTTGTATTGAACTAATCATACTTTTTATATTTTTATCGTTAAGTTCACATTATTTTACATCTAAAACACGTCTTTACAATACATTTGGGTGAATATAAAAGGTCGTAAAAAAATTTTGAAATACAGGTGATGAATCCGCTAAATATCGTCTTAAGTCATTTCTATTAAACTAATCATACTTTTTATATTTTTAACGTTAAGTTCACATTATTTTACATCTAAAACACGTGTTTACAATACATTTGGGTGAATACAAAAAATAGAAAAAAAATTTGGTAAAAAATGGTGATAATTCCGCTAAATATCGTTTAAAGTCATTTGTATTGAACTAATCATACTTTTTATATTTTTATCGTTATGTTCACATTATTTTACATCTAAAACACGTATTTACAATACATTTGGGTGAATACAAAAAATAGAAAAAAAATTTGGGAAAAAATTTGGTAAAAAATGGTGATAATTCCGCAAAATATCGTTTAAAGTCATTTGTATTGAACTAATCATACTTTTTATATTTTTATCGTTAAGTTCACATTATTCTACATCGAAAACACGTCTTTACAATACATTTGGGTGAATATAAAAGGTCGTAAAAAAATTTTGAAATACAGGTGATGAATCCGCTAAATATCGTCTTAAGTCATTTCTATTAAACTAATCATACTTTTTATATTTTTAACGTTAAGTTCACATTATTTTACATCTAAAACACGTGTTTACAATACATTTGGGTGAATACAAAAAATAGAAAAAAAATTTGGGAAAAAATTGGGTAAAAAATGGTGATAATTCCGCTAAATATCGTTTAAAGTCATTTGTATTGAACTAATCATACTTTTTATATTTTTATCGTTAAGTTCACATTATTTTACATCTAAAACACGTATTTACAATACATTTGGGTGAATACAAAAAATAGAAAAAAAATTTGGGAAAAAATTTGGTAAAAAATGGTGATAATTCCGCTAAATATCGTTTAAAGTCATTTGTATTGAACTAATCATACTTTTTATATTTTTATCGTTAAGTTCACATTATTTTACATCTAAAACACGTCTTTACAATACATTTGGGTGAATATAAAAGGTCGTAAAAAAATTTTGAAATACAGTTGATGAATCCGCTAAATATCGTCTTAAGTCATTTCTATTAAACTAATCATACTTTTTATATTTTTAACGTTAAGTTCACATTATGTTACATCTAAAACACGTGTTTACAATACATTTGGGTGAATACAAAAAATAGAAAAAAAATTTGGGAAAAAATTGGTTAAAAAATGGTGATAATTCCGCTAAATATCGTTTAAAGTCATTTGTATTGAACTAATCATACTTTTTATATTTTTATCGTTAAGTTCACATTATTTTACATCTAAAACACGTCTTTACAATACATTTGGGTGAATATAAAAGGTCGTAAAAAAATTTTGAAATACAGGTGATGAATCCGCTAAATATTGTCTTAAGTCATTTCTATTAAACTAATCATACTTTTTATATTTTTAACGTTAAGTTCACATTATTTTACATCTAAAACACGTGTTTACAATACATTTGGGTGAATACAAAAAATAGAAAAAAAATTTGGTAAAAAATGGTGATAATTCCGCTAAATATCGTTTAAAGTCATTTGTATTGAACTAATCATACTTTTTATATTTTTATCGTTAAGTTCACATTATTTTACATCTAAAACACGTATTTACAATACATTTGGGTGAATACAAAAAATAGAAAAAAAATTTGGGAAAAAATTTGGTAAAAAATGGTGATAATTCCGCAAAATATCGTTTAAAGTCATTTGTATTGAACTAATCATACTTTTTATATTTTTATCGTTAAGTTCACATTATTCTACATCGAAAACACGTCTTTACAATACATTTGGGTGAATATAAAAGGTCGTAAAAAAATTTTGAAATACAGGTGATGAATCCGCTAAATATCGTCTTAAGTCATTTCTATTAAACTAATCATACTTTTTATATTTTTAACGTTAAGTTCACATTATTTTACATCTAAAACACGTGTTTACAATACATTTGGGTGAATACAAAAAATAGAAAAAAAATTTGGGAAAAAATTGGGTAAAAAATGGTGATAATTCCGCTAAATATCGTTTAAAGTCATTTGTATTGAACTAATCATACTTTTTATATTTTTATCGTTAAGTTCACATTATTTTACATCTAAAACACGTATTTACAATACATTTGGGTGAATACAAAAAATAGAAAAAAAATTTGGGAAAAAATTTGGTAAAAAATGGTGATAATTCCGCTAAATATCGTTTAACGTCATTTGTATTGAACTAATCATACTTTTTATATTTTTATCGTTAAGTTCACATTATTTTACATCTAAAACACGTGTTTACAATACATTTGGGTGAATATAAAAGGTCGTAAAAAAATTTTGAAATACAGTTGATGAATCCGCTAAATATCGTCTTAAGTCATTTCTATTAAACTAATCATACTTTTTATATTTTTAACGTTAAGTTCACATTATGTTACATCTAAAACACGTGTTTACAATACATTTGGGTGAATACAAAAAATAGAAAAAAAATTTGGGAAAAAATTGGTTAAAAAATGGTGATAATTCCGCTAAATATCGTTTAAAGTCATTTGTATTGAACTAATCATACTTTTTATATTTTTATCGTTAAGTTCACATTATTTTACATCTAAAACACGTATTTACAATACATTTGGGTGAATACAAAAAATAGAAAAAAAATTTGGGAAAAAATTTGGTAAAAAATGGTGATAATTCCGCTAAATATCGTTTAAAGTCATTTGTATTGAACTAATCATACTTTTTATATTTTTATCGTTAAGTTCACATTATTTTACATCTAAAACACGTATTTACAATACATTTGGGTGAATACAAAAAATAGAAAAAAAATTTGGGAAAAAATTGGGTAAAAAATGGTGATAATTCCGCTAAATATCGTTTAAAGTCATTTGTATTGAACTAATCATACTTTTTATATTTTTATCGTTAAGTTCACATAATTTTACATCTAAAACACGTCTTTACAATACATTTGGGTGAATATAAAAGGTCGTAAAAAAATTTTGAAATACAGGTGATGAATCCGCTAAATATCGTCTTAAGTCATTTCTATTAAACTAATCATACTTTTTATATTTTTAACGTTAAGTTCACATTATTTTACATCTAAAACACGTGTTTACAATACATTTGGGTGAATACAAAAAATAGAAAAAAAATTTGGGAAAAAATCGGGTAAAAAATGGTGATAATTCCGCTAAATATCGTTTAAAGTCATTTGTATTGAACTAATCATACTTTTTATATTTTTATCGTTAAGTTCACATTATTTTACATCTAAAACACGTCTTTACAATACATTTTGGTGAATATAAAAGGTCGTAAAAAAATTTTGAAATACAGGTGATGAATCCGCTAAATATCGTCTTAAGTCATTTCTATTAAACTAATCATACTTTTTATATTTTTAACGTTAAGTTCACATTATTTTACATCTAAAACACGTGTTTACAATACATTTGGGTGAATACAAAAAAAAAAAAAAAAATTTGGGAAAAAATTTGGTAAAAAATGGTGATAATTCCGCAAAATATCGTTTAAAGTCATTTGTATTGAACTAATCATACTTTTTATATTTTTATCGTTAAGTTCCCATTATTTTACATCTAAAACACGTATTTACAATACATTTGGGTGAATACAAAAAATAGAAAAAAAATTTGGGAAAAAATTGGGTAAAAAATGGTGATAATTCCGCTAAATATCGTTTAAAGTCATTTGTATTGAACTAATCATACTTTTTAAATTTTTATCGTTAAGTTCACATTACTTTACATCTAAAACACGTCTTTACAATACATTTGGGTGAATATAATAGGTCGTAAAAAAATTTTGAAATACAGGTGATGAATCCGCTAAATATCGTCTTAAGTCATTTCTATTAAACTAATCATACTTTTTATATTTTTAACGTTAAGTTCACATTATTTTACATCTAAAACACGTATTTCCAATACATTTGGGTGAATACAAAAAATAGAAAAAAAATTTGGGAAAAAATTTGGTAAAAAATGGTGATAATTCCGCTAAATATCGTTTAAAGTCATTTGTATTGAACTAATCATACTTTTTATATTTTTATCGTTAAGTTCACATTATTTTACATCTAAAACACGTCTTTACATTACATTTGGGTGAATATAAAAGGTCGTAAAAAAATTTTGAAATACAGGTGATGAATCCGCTAAATATCGTCTTAAGTCATTTCTATTAAACTAATCATACTTTTTATATTTTTAACGTTAAGTTCACATTATTTTACATCTAAAACACGTGTTTACAATACATTTGGGTGAATACAAAAAATAGAAAAAAAATTTGGTAAAAAATGGTGATAATTCCGCTAAATATCGTTTAAAGTCATTTGTATTGAACTAATCATACTTTTTATATTTTTATCGTTAAGTTCACATTATTTTACATCTAAAACACGTCTTTACAATACATTTGGGTGAATATAAAAGGTCGTAAAAAAATTTTGAAATACAGGTGATGAATCCGCTAAATATCGTCTTAAGTCATTTCTATTAAACTAATCATACTTTTTATATTTTTAACGTTAAGTTCACATTATTTTACATCTAAAACACGTGTTTACAATACATTTGGGTGAATACAAAAAATAGAAAAAAAATTTGGGAAAAAATTTGGTAAAAAATGGTGATAATTCCGCAAAATATCGTTTAAAGTCATTTGTATTGAACTAATCATACTTTTTATATTTTTATCGTTAAGTTCCCATTATTTTACATCTAAAACACGTATTTACAATACATTTGGGTGAATACAAAAAATAGAAAAAAAATTTGGGAAAAAATTGGGTAAAAAATGGTGATAATTCCGCTAAATATCGTTTAAAGTCATTTGTATTGAACTAATCATACTTTTTAAATTTTTATCGTTAAGTTCACATTACTTTACATCTAAAACACGTCTTTACAATACATTTGGGTGAATATAATAGGTCGTAAAAAAATTTTGAAATACAGGTGATGAATCCGCTAAATATCGTCTTAAGTCATTTCTATTAAACTAATCATACTTTTTATATTTTTAACGTTAAGTTCACATTATTTTACATCTAAAACACGTATTTCCAATACATTTGGGTGAATACAAAAAATAGAAAAAAAATTTGGGATAAAATTTGGTAAAAAATGGTGATAATTCCGCTAAATATCGTTTAAAGTCATTTGTATTGAACTAATCATACTTTTTATATTTTTATCGTTAAGTTCACATTATTTTACATCTAAAACACGTCTTTACATTACATTTGGGTGAATATAAAAGGTCGTAAAAAAATTTTGAAATACAGGTGATGAATCCGCTAAATATCGTCTTAAGTCATTTCTATTAAACTAATCATACTTTTTATATTTTTAACGTTAATTTCACATTATTTTACATCTAAAACACGTGTTTACAATACATTTGGGTGAATACAAAAAATAGAAAAAAAATTTGGTAAAAAATGGTGATAATTCCGCTAAATATCGTTTAAAGTCATTTGTATTGAACTAATCATACTTTTTATATTTTTATCGTTAAGTTCACATTATTTTACATCTAAAACACGTATTTACAATACATTTGGGTGAATACAAAAAATAGAAAAAAAATTTGGGAAAAAATTTGGTAAAAAATGGTGATAATTCCGCTAAATATCGTTTAAAGTCATTTGTATTGAACTAATCATACTTTTTAAATTTTTATCGTTAAGTTCACATTACTTTACATCTAAAACACGTCTTTACAATACATTTGGGTGAATATAATAGGTCGTAAAACAATTTTGAAATACAGGTGATGAATCCGCTAACAAAAAATCGTCTTAAGTCATTTCTATTAAACTAATCATACTTTTTATATTTTTAACGTTAAGTTCACATTATTTTACATCTAAAACACGTATTTCCAATACATTTGGGTGAATACAAAAAATAGAAAAAAAATTTGGGAAAAAATTTGGTAAAAAATGGTGATAATTCCGCTAAATATCGTTTAAAGTCATTTGTATTGAACTAATCATACTTTTTATATTTTTATCGTTAAGTTCACATTATTTTACATCTAAAACACGTCTTTACATTACATTTGGGTGAATATAAAAGGTCGTAAAAAAATTTTGAAATACAGGTGATGAATCCGCTAAATATCGTCTTAAGTCATTTCTATTAAACTAATCATACTTTTTATATTTTTAACGTTAAGTTCACATTATTTTACATCTAAAACACGTGTTTACAATACATTTGGGTGAATACAAAAAATAGAAAAAAAATTTGGTAAAAAATGGTGATAATTCCGCTAAATATCGTTTAAAGTCATTTGTATTGAACTAATCATACTTTTTATATTTTTATCGTTAAGTTCACATTATTTTACATCTAAAACACGTCTTTACAATACATTTGGGTGAATATAAAAGGTCGTAAAAAAATTTTGAAATACAGGTGATGAATCCGCTAAATATCGTCTTAAGTCATTTCTATTAAACTAATCATACTTTTTATATTTTTAACGTTAAGTTCACATTATTTTACATCTAAAACACGTGTTTACAATACATTTGGGTGAATACAAAAAATAGAAAAAAAATTTGGGAAAAAATTTGGTAAAAAATGGTGATAATTCCGCAAAATATCGTTTAAAGTCATTTGTATTGAACTAATCATACTTTTTATATTTTTATCGTTAAGTTCCCATTATTTTACATCTAAAACACGTATTTACAATACATTTGGGTGAATACAAAAAATAGAAAAAAAATTTGGGAAAAAATTGGGTAAAAAATGGTGATAATTCCGCTAAATATCGTTTAAAGTCATTTGTATTGAACTAATCATACTTTTTAAATTTTTATCGTTAAGTTCACATTACTTTACATCTAAAACACGTCTTTACAATACATTTGGGTGAATATAATAGGTCGTAAAAAAATTTTGAAATACAGGTGATGAATCCGCTAAATATCGTCTTAAGTCATTTCTATTAAACTAATCATACTTTTTATATTTTTAACGTTAAGTTCACATTATTTTACATCTAAAACACGTATTTCCAATACATTTGGGTGAATACAAAAAATAGAAAAAAAATTTGGGATAAAATTTGGTAAAAAATGGTGATAATTCCGCTAAATATCGTTTAAAGTCATTTGTATTGAACTAATCATACTTTTTATATTTTTATCGTTAAGTTCACATTATTTTACATCTAAAACACGTCTTTACAATACATTTGGGTGAATATAAAAGGTCGTAAAAAAATTTTGAAATACAGGTGATGAATCCGCTAAATATCGTCTTAAGTCATTTCTATTAAACTAATCATACTTTTTATATTTTTAACGTTAAGTTCACATTATTTTACATCTAAAACACGTGTTTACAATACATTTGGGTGAATACAAAAAATAGAAAAAAAATTTGGGAAAAAATTTGGTAAAAAATGGTGATAATTCCGCAAAATATCGTTTAAAGTCATTTGTATTGAACTAATCATACTTTTTATATTTTTATCGTTAAGTTCCCATTATTTTACATCTAAAACACGTATTTACAATACATTTGGGTGAATACAAAAAATAGAAAAAAAATTTGGGAAAAAATTGGGTAAAAAATGGTGATAATTCCGCTAAATATCGTTTAAAGTCATTTGTATTGAACTAATCATACTTTTTAAATTTTTATCGTTAAGTTCACATTACTTTACATCTAAAACACGTCTTTACAATACATTTGGGTGAATATAATAGGTCGTAAAAAAATTTTGAAATACAGGTGATGAATCCGCTAAATATCGTCTTAAGTCATTTCTATTAAACTAATCATACTTTTTATATTTTTAACGTTAAGTTCACATTATTTTACATCTAAAACACGTATTTCCAATACATTTGGGTGAATACAAAAAATAGAAAAAAAATTTGGGATAAAATTTGGTAAAAAATGGTGATAATTCCGCTAAATATCGTTTAAAGTCATTTGTATTGAACTAATCATACTTTTTATATTTTTATCGTTAAGTTCACATTATTTTACATCTAAAACACGTCTTTACATTACATTTGGGTGAATATAAAAGGTCGTAAAAAAATTTTGAAATACAGGTGATGAATCCGCTAAATATCGTCTTAAGTCATTTCTATTAAACTAATCATACTTTTTATATTTTTAACGTTAATTTCACATTATTTTACATCTAAAACACGTGTTTACAATACATTTGGGTGAATACAAAAAATAGAAAAAAAATTTGGTAAAAAATGGTGATAATTCCGCTAAATATCGTTTAAAGTCATTTGTATTGAACTAATCATACTTTTTATATTTTTATCGTTAAGTTCACATTATTTTACATCTAAAACACGTATTTACAATACATTTGGGTGAATACAAAAAATAGAAAAAAAATTTGGGAAAAAATTTGGTAAAAAATGGTGATAATTCCGCTAAATATCGTTTAAAGTCATTTGTATTGAACTAATCATACTTTTTAAATTTTTATCGTTAAGTTCACATTACTTTACATCTAAAACACGTCTTTACAATACATTTGGGTGAATATAATAGGTCGTAAAACAATTTTGAAATACAGGTGATGAATCCGCTAACAAAAAATCGTCTTAAGTCATTTCTATTAAACTAATCATACTTTTTATATTTTTAACGTTAAGTTCACATTATTTTACATCTAAAACACGTATTTCCAATACATTTGGGTGAATACAAAAAATAGAAAAAAAATTTGGGAAAAAATTTGGTAAAAAATGGTGATAATTCCGCTAAATATCGTTTAAAGTCATTTGTATTGAACTAATCATACTTTTTATATTTTTATCGTTAAGTTCACATTATTTTACATCTAAAACACGTCTTTACATTACATTTGGGTGAATATAAAAGGTCGTAAAAAAATTTTGAAATACAGGTGATGAATCCGCTAAATATCGTCTTAAGTCATTTCTATTAAACTAATCATACTTTTTATATTTTTAACGTTAAGTTCACATTATTTTACATCTAAAACACGTGTTTACAATACATTTGGGTGAATACAAAAAATAGAAAAAAAATTTGGTAAAAAATGGTGATAATTCCGCTAAATATCGTTTAAAGTCATTTGTATTGAACTAATCATACTTTTTATATTTTTATCGTTAAGTTCACATTATTTTACATCTAAAACACGTCTTTACAATACATTTGGGTGAATATAAAAGGTCGTAAAAAAATTTTGAAATACAGGTGATGAATCCGCTAAATATCGTCTTAAGTCATTTCTATTAAACTAATCATACTTTTTATATTTTTAACGTTAAGTTCACATTATTTTACATCTAAAACACGTGTTTACAATACATTTGGGTGAATACAAAAAATAGAAAAAAAATTTGGGAAAAAATTTGGTAAAAAATGGTGATAATTCCGCAAAATATCGTTTAAAGTCATTTGTATTGAACTAATCATACTTTTTATATTTTTAACGTTAAGTTCACATTATTTTACATCTAAAACACGTGTTTACAATACATTTGGGTGAATACAAAAAATAGAAAAAAAATTTGGGAAAAAATTTGGTAAAAAATGGTGATAATTCCGCAAAATATCGTTTAAAGTCATTTGTATTGAACTAATCATACTTTTTATATTTTTATCGTTAAGTTCCCATTATTTTACATCTAAAACACGTATTTACAATACATTTGGGTGAATACAAAAAATAGAAAAAAAATTTGGGAAAAAATTGGGTAAAAAATGGTGATAATTCCGCTAAATATCGTTTAAAGTCATTTGTATTGAACTAATCATACTTTTTAAATTTTTATCGTTAAGTTCACATTACTTTACATCTAAAACACGTGTTTACAATACATTTGGGTGAATACAAAAAATAGAAAAAAAATTTGGGAAAAAATTTGGTAAAAAATGGTGATAATTCCGCAAAATATCGTTTAAAGTCATTTGTATTGAACTAATCATACTTTTTATATTTTTATCGTTAAGTTCCCATTATTTTACATCTAAAACACGTATTTACAATACATTTGGGTGAATACAAAAAATAGAAAAAAAATTTGGGAAAAAATTGGGTAAAAAATGGTGATAATTCCGCTAAATATCGTTTAAAGTCATTTGTATTGAACTAATCATACTTTTTAAATTTTTATCGTTAAGTTCACATTACTTTACATCTAAAACACGTCTTTACAATACATTTGGGTGAATATAATAGGTCGTAAAAAAATTTTGAAATACAGGTGATGAATCCGCTAAATATCGTCTTAAGTCATTTCTATTAAACTAATCATACTTTTTATATTTTTAACGTTAAGTTCACATTATTTTACATCTAAAACACGTATTTCCAATACATTTGGGTGAATACAAAAAATAGAAAAAAAATTTGGGATAAAATTTGGTAAAAAATGGTGATAATTCCGCTAAATATCGTTTAAAGTCATTTGTATTGAACTAATCATACTTTTTATATTTTTATCGTTAAGTTCACATTATTTTACATCTAAAACACGTCTTTACATTACATTTGGGTGAATATAAAAGGTCGTAAAAAAATTTTGAAATACAGGTGATGAATCCGCTAAATATCGTCTTAAGTCATTTCTATTAAACTAATCATACTTTTTATATTTTTAACGTTAATTTCACATTATTTTACATCTAAAACACGTGTTTACAATACATTTGGGTGAATACAAAAAATAGAAAAAAAATTTGGTAAAAAATGGTGATAATTCCGCTAAATATCGTTTAAAGTCATTTGTATTGAACTAATCATACTTTTTATATTTTTATCGTTAAGTTCACATTATTTTACATCTAAAACACGTATTTACAATACATTTGGGTGAATACAAAAAATAGAAAAAAAATTTGGGAAAAAATTTGGTAAAAAATGGTGATAATTCCGCTAAATATCGTTTAAAGTCATTTGTATTGAACTAATCATACTTTTTAAATTTTTATCGTTAAGTTCACATTACTTTACATCTAAAACACGTCTTTACAATACATTTGGGTGAATATAATAGGTCGTAAAACAATTTTGAAATACAGGTGATGAATCCGCTAACAAAAAATCGTCTTAAGTCATTTCTATTAAACTAATCATACTTTTTATATTTTTAACGTTAAGTTCACATTATTTTACATCTAAAACACGTATTTCCAATACATTTGGGTGAATACAAAAAATAGAAAAAAAATTTGGGAAAAAATTTGGTAAAAAATGGTGATAATTCCGCTAAATATCGTTTAAAGTCATTTGTATTGAACTAATCATACTTTTTATATTTTTATCGTTAAGTTCACATTATTTTACATCTAAAACACGTCTTTACATTACATTTGGGTGAATATAAAAGGTCGTAAAAAAATTTTGAAATACAGGTGATGAATCCGCTAAATATCGTCTTAAGTCATTTCTATTAAACTAATCATACTTTTTATATTTTTAACGTTAAGTTCACATTATTTTACATCTAAAACACGTGTTTACAATACATTTGGGTGAATACAAAAAATAGAAAAAAAATTTGGTAAAAAATGGTGATAATTCCGCTAAATATCGTTTAAAGTCATTTGTATTGAACTAATCATACTTTTTATATTTTTATCGTTAAGTTCACATTATTTTACATCTAAAACACGTCTTTACAATACATTTGGGTGAATATAAAAGGTCGTAAAAAAATTTTGAAATACAGGTGATGAATCCGCTAAATATCGTCTTAAGTCATTTCTATTAAACTAATCATACTTTTTATATTTTTAACGTTAAGTTCACATTATTTTACATCTAAAACACGTGTTTACAATACATTTGGGTGAATACAAAAAATAGAAAAAAAATTTGGGAAAAAATTTGGTAAAAAATGGTGATAATTCCGCAAAATATCGTTTAAAGTCATTTGTATTGAACTAATCATACTTTTTATATTTTTATCGTTAAGTTCCCATTATTTTACATCTAAAACACGTATTTACAATACATTTGGGTGAATACAAAAAATAGAAAAAAAATTTGGGAAAAAATTGGGTAAAAAATGGTGATAATTCCGCTAAATATCGTTTAAAGTCATTTGTATTGAACTAATCATACTTTTTAAATTTTTATCGTTAAGTTCACATTACTTTACATCTAAAACACGTCTTTACAATACATTTGGGTGAATATAATAGGTCGTAAAAAAATTTTGAAATACAGGTGATGAATCCGCTAAATATCGTCTTAAGTCATTTCTATTAAACTAATCATACTTTTTATATTTTTAACGTTAAGTTCACATTATTTTACATCTAAAACACGTATTTCCAATACATTTGGGTGAATACAAAAAATAGAAAAAAAATTTGGGATAAAATTTGGTAAAAAATGGTGATAATTCCGCTAAATATCGTTTAAAGTCATTTGTATTGAACTAATCATACTTTTTATATTTTTATCGTTAAGTTCACATTATTTTACATCTAAAACACGTCTTTACATTACATTTGGGTGAATATAAAAGGTCGTAAAAAAATTTTGAAATACAGGTGATGAATCCGCTAAATATCGTCTTAAGTCATTTCTATTAAACTAATCATACTTTTTATATTTTTAACGTTAAGTTCACATTATTTTACATCTAAAACACGTGTTTACAATACATTTGGGTGAATACAAAAAATAGAAAAAAAATTTGGTAAAAAATGGTGATAATTCCGCTAAATATCGTTTAAAGTCATTTGTATTGAACTAATCATACTTTTTATATTTTTATCGTTAAGTTCACATTATTTTACATCTAAAACACGTATTTACAATACATTTGGGTGAATACAAAAAATAGAAAAAAAATTTGGGAAAAAATTTGGTAAAAAATGGTGATAATTCCGCTAAATATCGTTTAAAGTCATTTGTATTGAACTAATCATACTTTTTATATTTTTATCGTTAAGTTCACATTATTTTACATCGAAAACACGTCTTTACAATACATTTGGGTGAATATAAAAGGTCGTAAAAAAATTTTGAAATACAGGTGATGAATCCGCTAAATATCGTCTTAAGTCATTTCTATTAAACTAATCATACTTTTTATATTTTTAACGTTAAGTTCACATTATTTTACATCTAAAACACGTATTTACAATACATTTGGGTGAATACAAAAAATAGAAAAAAAATTTGGGAAAAAATTTGGTAAAAAATGGTGATAATTCCGCTAAATATCGTTTAAAGTCATTTGTATTGAACTAATCATACTTTTTATATTTTTATCGTTAAGTTCACATTATTTTACATCTAAAACACGTCTTTACAATACATTTGGGTGAATATAAAAGGTCGTAAAAAAATTTTGAAATACAGGTGATGAATCCGCTAAATATCGTCTTAAGTCATTTCTATTAAACTAATCATACATTTTATATTTTTAACGTTAAGTTCACATTATTTTACATCTAAAACACGTGTTTACAATACATTTGGGAGAATACAAAAAATAGAAAAAAAATTTGGTAAAAAATGGTGATAATTCCGCTAAATATCGTTTAAAGTCATTTGTATTGAACTAATCATACTTTTTATATTTTTATCGTTAAGTTCACATTATTTTACATCTAAAACACGTATTTACAATACATTTGGATGAATACAAAAAATAGAAAAAAAATTTGGGAAAAAATTTGGTAAAAAATGGTGATAATTCCGCTAAATATCGTTTAAAGTCATTTGTATTGAACTAATCATACTTTTTATATTTTTATCGTTAAGTTCACATAATTTTACATCTAAAACACGTCTTTACAATACATTTGGGTGAATATAAAAGGTCGTAAAAAAATTTTGAAATACAGGTGATGAATCCGCTAAATATCGTCTTAAGTCATTTCTATTAAACTAATCATACTTTTTATATTTTTAACGTTAAGTTCACATTATTTTACATCTAAAACACGTGTTTACAATACATTTGGGTGAATACAAAAAATAGAAAAAAAATTTGGGAAAAAATTTGGTAAAAAATGGTGATAATTCCGCTAAATATCGTTTAAAGTCATTTGTATTGAACTAATCATACTTTTTATATTTTTATCGTTAAGTTCACATTATTTTACATCTAAAACACGTCTTTACATTACATTTGGGTGAATATAAAAGGTCGTAAAAAAATTTTGAAATACAGGTGATGAATCCGCTAAATATCGTCTTAAGTCATTTCTATTAAACTAATCATACTTTTTATATTTTTAACGTTAAGTTCACATTATTTTACATCTAAAACACGTGTTTACAATACATTTGGGTGAATACAAAAAATAGAAAAAAAATTTGGTAAAAAATGGTGATAATTCCGCTAAATATCGTTTAAAGTCATTTGTATTGAACTAATCATACTTTTTATATTTTTATCGTTAAGTTCACATTATTTTACATCTAAAACACGTATTTACAATACATTTGGGTGAATACAAAAAATAGAAAAAAAATTTGGGAAAAAATTTGGTAAAAAATGGTGATAATTCCGCTAAATATCGTTTAAAGTCATTTGTATTGAACTAATCATACTTTTTATATTTTTATCGTTAAGTTCACATTATTTTACATCGAAAACACGTCTTTACAATACATTTGGGTGAATATAAAAGGTCGTAAAAAAATTTTGAAATACAGGTGATGAATCCGCTAAATATCGTCTTAAGTCATTTCTATTAAACTAATCATACTTTTTATATTTTTAACGTTAAGTTCACATTATTTTACATCTAAAACACGTATTTACAATACATTTGGGTGAATACAAAAAATAGAAAAAAAATTTGGGAAAAAATTTGGTAAAAAATGGTGATAATTCCGCTAAATATCGTTTAAAGTCATTTGTATTGAACTAATCATACTTTTTATATTTTTATCGTTAAGTTCACATTATTTTACATCTAAAACACGTCTTTACAATACATTTGGGTGAATATAAAAGGTCGTAAAAAAATTTTGAAATACAGGTGATGAATCCGCTAAATATCGTCTTAAGTCATTTCTATTAAACTAATCATACATTTTATATTTTTAACGTTAAGTTCACATTATTTTACATCTAAAACACGTGTTTACAATACATTTGGGAGAATACAAAAAATAGAAAAAAAATTTGGTAAAAAATGGTGATAATTCCGCTAAATATCGTTTAAAGTCATTTGTATTGAACTAATCATACTTTTTATATTTTTATCGTTAAGTTCACATTATTTTACATCTAAAACACGTATTTACAATACATTTGGATGAATACAAAAAATAGAAAAAAAATTTGGGAAAAAATTTGGTAAAAAATGGTGATAATTCCGCTAAATATCGTTTAAAGTCATTTGTATTGAACTAATCATACTTTTTATATTTTTATCGTTAAGTTCACATAATTTTACATCTAAAACACGTCTTTACAATACATTTGGGTGAATATAAAAGGTCGTAAAAAAATTTTGAAATACAGGTGATGAATCCGCTAAATATCGTCTTAAGTCATTTCTATTAAACTAATCATACTTTTTATATTTTTAACGTTAAGTTCACATTATTTTACATCTAAAACACGTGTTTACAATACATTTGGGTGAATACAAAAAATAGAAAAAAAATTTGGGAAAAAATTTGGTAAAAAATGGTGATAATTCCGCAAAATATCGTTTAAAGTCATTTGTATTGAACTAATCATACTTTTTATATTTTTATCGTTAAGTTCCCATTATTTTACATCTAAAACACGTATTTACAATACATTTGGGTGAATACAAAAAATAGAAAAAAAATTTGGGAAAAAATTGGGTAAAAAATGGTGATAATTCCGCTAAATATCGTTTAAAGTCATTTGTATTGAACTAATCATACTTTTTAAATTTTTATCGTTAAGTTCACATTACTTTACATCTAAAACACGTCTTTACAATACATTTGGGTGAATATAATAGGTCGTAAAAAAATTTTGAAATACAGGTGATGAATCCGCTAAATATCGTCTTAAGTCATTTCTATTAAACTAATCATACTTTTTATATTTTTAACGTTAAGTTCACATTATTTTACATCTAAAACACGTATTTCCAATACATTTGGGTGAATACAAAAAATAGAAAAAAAATTTGGGAAAAAATTTGGTAAAAAATGGTGATAATTCCGCTAAATATCGTTTAAAGTCATTTGTATTGAACTAATCATACTTTTTATATTTTTATCGTTAAGTTCACATTATTTTACATCTAAAACACGTCTTTACATTACATTTGGGTGAATATAAAAGGTCGTAAAAAAATTTTGAAATACAGGTGATGAATCCGCTAAATATCGTCTTAAGTCATTTCTATTAAACTAATCATACTTTTTATATTTTTAACGTTAAGTTCACATTATTTTACATCTAAAACACGTGTTTACAATACATTTGGGTGAATACAAAAAATAGAAAAAAAATTTGGTAAAAAATGGTGATAATTCCGCTAAATATCGTTTAAAGTCATTTGTATTGAACTAATCATACTTTTTATATTTTTATCGTTAAGTTCACATTATTTTACATCTAAAACACGTATTTACAATACATTTGGGTGAATACAAAAAATAGAAAAAAAATTTGGGAAAAAATTTGGTAAAAAATGGTGATAATTCCGCTAAATATCGTTTAAAGTCATTTGTATTGAACTAATCATACTTTTTAAATTTTTATCGTTAAGTTCACATTACTTTACATCTAAAACACGTCTTTACAATACATTTGGGTGAATATAATAGGTCGTAAAACAATTTTGAAATACAGGTGATGAATCCGCTAACAAAAAATCGTCTTAAGTCATTTCTATTAAACTAATCATACTTTTTATATTTTTAACGTTAAGTTCACATTATTTTACATCTAAAACACGTATTTCCAATACATTTGGGTGAATACAAAAAATAGAAAAAAAATTTGGGAAAAAATTTGGTAAAAAATGGTGATAATTCCGCTAAATATCGTTTAAAGTCATTTGTATTGAACTAATCATACTTTTTATATTTTTATCGTTAAGTTCACATTATTTTACATCTAAAACACGTCTTTACATTACATTTGGGTGAATATAAAAGGTCGTAAAAAAATTTTGAAATACAGGTGATGAATCCGCTAAATATCGTCTTAAGTCATTTCTATTAAACTAATCATACTTTTTATATTTTTAACGTTAAGTTCACATTATTTTACATCTAAAACACGTGTTTACAATACATTTGGGTGAATACAAAAAATAGAAAAAAAATTTGGTAAAAAATGGTGATAATTCCGCTAAATATCGTTTAAAGTCATTTGTATTGAACTAATCATACTTTTTATATTTTTATCGTTAAGTTCACATTATTTTACATCTAAAACACGTCTTTACAATACATTTGGGTGAATATAAAAGGTCGTAAAAAAATTTTGAAATACAGGTGATGAATCCGCTAAATATCGTCTTAAGTCATTTCTATTAAACTAATCATACTTTTTATATTTTTAACGTTAAGTTCACATTATTTTACATCTAAAACACGTGTTTACAATACATTTGGGTGAATACAAAAAATAGAAAAAAAATTTGGGAAAAAATTTGGTAAAAAATGGTGATAATTCCGCAAAATATCGTTTAAAGTCATTTGTATTGAACTAATCATACTTTTTATATTTTTATCGTTAAGTTCCCATTATTTTACATCTAAAACACGTATTTACAATACATTTGGGTGAATACAAAAAATAGAAAAAAAATTTGGGAAAAAATTGGGTAAAAAATGGTGATAATTCCGCTAAATATCGTTTAAAGTCATTTGTATTGAACTAATCATACTTTTTAAATTTTTATCGTTAAGTTCACATTACTTTACATCTAAAACACGTCTTTACAATACATTTGGGTGAATATAATAGGTCGTAAAAAAATTTTGAAATACAGGTGATGAATCCACTAAATATCGTCTTAAGTCATTTCTATTAAACTAATCATACTTTTTATATTTTTAACGTTAAGTTCACATTATTTTACATCTAAAACACGTATTTCCAATACATTTGGGTGAATACAAAAAATAGAAAAAAAATTTGGGATAAAATTTGGTAAAAAATGGTGATAATTCCGCTAAATATCGTTTAAAGTCATTTGTATTGAACTAATCATACTTTTTATATTTTTATCGTTAAGTTCACATTATTTTACATCTAAAACACGTCTTTACATTACATTTGGGTGAATATAAAAGGTCGTAAAAAAATTTTGAAATACAGGTGATGAATCCGCTAAATATCGTCTTAAGTCATTTCTATTAAACTAATCATACTTTTTATATTTTTAACGTTAAGTTCACATTATTTTACATCTAAAACACGTGTTTACAATACATTTGGGTGAATACAAAAAATAGAAAAAAAATTTGGTAAAAAATGGTGATAATTCCGCTAAATATCGTTTAAAGTCATTTGTATTGAACTAATCATACTTTTTATATTTTTATCGTTAAGTTCACATTATTTTACATCTAAAACACGTATTTACAATACATTTGGGTGAATACAAAAAATAGAAAAAAAATTTGGGAAAAAATTTGGTAAAAAATGGTGATAATTCCGCTAAATATCGTTTAAAGTCATTTGTATTGAACTAATCATACTTTTTATATTTTTATCGTTAAGTTCACATTATTTTACATCGAAAACACGTCTTTACAATACATTTGGGTGAATATAAAAGGTCGTAAAAAAATTTTGAAATACAGGTGATGAATCCGCTAAATATCGTCTTAAGTCATTTCTATTAAACTAATCATACTTTTTATATTTTTAACGTTAAGTTCACATTATTTTACATCTAAAACACGTATTTACAATACATTTGGGTGAATACAAAAAATAGAAAAAAAATTTGGGAAAAAATTTGGTAAAAAATGGTGATAATTCCGCTAAATATCGTTTAAAGTCATTTGTATTGAACTAATCATACTTTTTATATTTTTATCGTTAAGTTCACATTATTTTACATCTAAAACACGTCTTTACAATACATTTGGGTGAATATAAAAGGTCGTAAAAAAATTTTGAAATACAGGTGATGAATCCGCTAAATATCGTCTTAAGTCATTTCTATTAAACTAATCATACATTTTATATTTTTAACGTTAAGTTCACATTATTTTACATCTAAAACACGTGTTTACAATACATTTGGGAGAATACAAAAAATAGAAAAAAAATTTGGTAAAAAATGGTGATAATTCCGCTAAATATCGTTTAAAGTCATTTGTATTGAACTAATCATACTTTTTATATTTTTATCGTTAAGTTCACATTATTTTACATCTAAAACACGTATTTACAATACATTTGGGTGAATACAAAAAATAGAAAAAAAATTTGGGAAAAAATTTGGTAAAAAATGGTGATAATTCCGCTAAATATCGTTTAAAGTCATTTGTATTGAACTAATCATACTTTTTATATTTTTATCGTTAAGTTCACATTATTTTACATCGAAAACACGTCTTTACAATACATTTGGGTGAATATAAAAGGTCGTAAAAAAATTTTGAAATACAGGTGATGAATCCGCTAAATATCGTCTTAAGTCATTTCTATTAAACTAATCATACTTTTTATATTTTTAACGTTAAGTTCACATTATTTTACATCTAAAACACGTATTTACAATACATTTGGGTGAATACAAAAAATAGAAAAAAAATTTGGGAAAAAATTTGGTAAAAAATGGTGATAATTCCGCTAAATATCGTTTAAAGTCATTTGTATTGAACTAATCATACTTTTTATATTTTTATCGTTAAGTTCACATTATTTTACATCTAAAACACGTCTTTACAATACATTTGGGTGAATATAAAAGGTCGTAAAAAAATTTTGAAATACAGGTGATGAATCCGCTAAATATCGTCTTAAGTCATTTCTATTAAACTAATCATACATTTTATATTTTTAACGTTAAGTTCACATTATTTTACATCTAAAACACGTGTTTACAATACATTTGGGAGAATACAAAAAATAGAAAAAAAATTTGGTAAAAAATGGTGATAATTCCGCTAAATATCGTTTAAAGTCATTTGTATTGAACTAATCATACTTTTTATATTTTTATCGTTAAGTTCACATTATTTTACATCTAAAACACGTATTTACAATACATTTGGATGAATACAAAAAATAGAAAAAAAATTTGGGAAAAAATTTGGTAAAAAATGGTGATAATTCCGCTAAATATCGTTTAAAGTCATTTGTATTGAACTAATCATACTTTTTATATTTTTATCGTTAAGTTCACATAATTTTACATCTAAAACACGTCTTTACAATACATTTGGGTGAATATAAAAGGTCGTAAAAAAATTTTGAAATACAGGTGATGAATCCGCTAAATATCGTCTTAAGTCATTTCTATTAAACTAATCATACTTTTTATATTTTTAACGTTAAGTTCACATTATTTTACATCTAAAACACGTGTTTACAATACATTTGGGTGAATACAAAAAATAGAAAAAAAATTTGGGAAAAAATTTGGTAAAAAATGGTGATAATTCCGCAAAATATCGTTTAAAGTCATTTGTATTGAACTAATCATACTTTTTATATTTTTATCGTTAAGTTCACATTATTTTACATCTAAAACACGTATTTACAATACATTTGGGTGAATACAAAAAATAGAAAAAAAATTTGGGAAAAAATTGGGTAAAAAATGGTGATAATTCCGCTAAATATCGTTTAAAGTCATTTGTATTGAACTAATCATACTTTTTAAATTTTTATCGTTAAGTTCACATTACTTTACATCTAAAACACGTCTTTACAATACATTTGGGTGAATATAATAGGTCGTAAAAAAATTTTGAAATACAGGTGATGAATCCGCTAAATATCGTCTTAAGTCATTTCTATTAAACTAATCATACTTTTTATATTTTTAACGTTAAGTTCACATTATTTTACATCTAAAACACGTATTTCCAATACATTTGGGTGAATACAAAAAATAGAAAAAAAATTTGGGATAAAATTTGGTAAAAAATGGTGATAATTCCGCTAAATATCGTTTAAAGTCATTTGTATTGAACTAATCATACTTTTTATATTTTTATCGTTAAGTTCACATTATTTTACATCTAAAACACGTCTTTACATTACATTTGGGTGAATATAAAAGGTCGTAAAAAAATTTTGAAATACAGGTGATGAATCCGCTAAATATCGTCTTAAGTCATTTCTATTAAACTAATCATACTTTTTATATTTTTAACGTTAAGTTCACATTATTTTACATCTAAAACACGTGTTTACAATACATTTGGGTGAATACAAAAAATAGAAAAAAAATTTGGTAAAAAATGGTGATAATTCCGCTAAATATCGTTTAAAGTCATTTGTATTGAACTAATCATACTTTTTATATTTTTATCGTTAAGTTCACATTATTTTACATCTAAAACACGTATTTACAATACATTTGGGTGAATACAAAAAATAGAAAAAAAATTTGGGAAAAAATTTGGTAAAAAATGGTGATAATTCCGCTAAATATCGTTTAAAGTCATTTGTATTGAACTAATCATACTTTTTATATTTTTATCGTTAAGTTCACATTATTTTACATCGAAAACACGTCTTTACAATACATTTGGGTGAATATAAAAGGTCGTAAAAAAATTTTGAAATACAGGTGATGAATCCGCTAAATATCGTCTTAAGTCATTTCTATTAAACTAATCATACTTTTTATATTTTTAACGTTAAGTTCACATTATTTTACATCTAAAACACGTGTTTACAATACATTTGGGTGAATTTAAAAAATAGAAAAAAAATTTGGGAAAAAATTGGTTAAAAAATGGTGATAATTCCGCTAAATATCGTTTAAAGTCATTTGTATTGAACTAATCATACTTTTTATATTTTTATCGTTAAGTTCACATTATTTTACATCTAAAACACGTATATACAATACATTTGGGTGAATACAATAAATAGAAAAAAAATTTGGGAAAAAATTTGGTAAAAAATGGTGATAATTCCGCTAAATATCGTTTAAAGTCATTTGTATTGAACTAATCATATTTTTTATATTTTTGTCGTTAAGTTCACATTATTTTACATCTAAAACACGTATTTACAATACATTTGGGTGAATACAAAAAATAGAAAAAAAATTTGGGAAAAAATTGGGTAAAAAATGGTGATAATTCCGCTAAATATCGTTTAAAGTCATTTGTATTGAACTAATCATACTTTTTATATTTTTATCGTTAAGTTCACATAATTTTACATCTAAAACACGTCTTTACAATACATTTGGGTGAATATAAAAGGTCGTAAAAAAATTTTGAAATACAGGTGATGAATCCGCTAAATATCGTCTTAAGTCATTTCTATTAAACTAATCATACTTTTTATATTTTTAACGTTAAGTTCACATTATTTTACATCTAAAACACGTGTTTACAATACATTTGGGTGAATACAAAAAATAGAAAAAAAATTTGGGAAAAAATTGGATAAAAAATGGTGATAATTCCGCTAAATATCGTTTAAAGTCATTTGTATTGAACTAATCATACTTTTTATATTTTTATCGTTAAGTTCACATTATTTTACATCTAAAACACGTATTTACAATACATTTGGGTGAATACAGAAAATAGAAAAAAAATTTGGTAAAAAATGGTGATAATTCCGCTAAATATCGTTTAAAGTCATTTGTATTGAACTAATCATACTTTTTATATTTTTAACGTTAAGTTCACATTATTTTACATCTAAAACACGTGTTTACAATACATTTGGGTGAATACAAAAAATAGAAAAAAAATTTGGTAAAAAATGGTGATAATTCCGCTAAATATCGTTTAAAGTCATTTGTATTGAACTAATCATACTTTTTATATTTTTATCGTTAAGTTCACATTATTTTACATCTAAAACACGTATTTACAATACATTTGGGTGAATACAAAAAATAGAAAAAAAATTTGGGAAAAAATTGGGTAAAAAATGGTGATAATTCCGCTAAATATCGTTTAAAGTCATTTGTATTGAACTAATCATACTTTTTAAATTTTTATCGTTAAGTTCACATTACTTTACATCTAAAACACGTCTTTACAATACATTTGGGTGAATATAATAGGTCGTAAAAAAATTTTGAAATACAGGTGATGAATCCGCTAAATATCGTCTTAAGTCATTTCTATTAAACTAATCATACTTTTTATATTTTTAACGTTAAGTTCACATTATTTTACATCTAAAACACGTATTTCCAATACATTTGGGTGAATACAAAAAATAGAAAAAAAATTTGGGAAAAAATTTGGTAAAAAATGGTGATAATTCCGCTAAATATCGTTTAAAGTCATTTGTATTGAACTAATCATACTTTTTATATTTTTATCGTTAAGTTCACATTATTTTACATCTAAAACACGTCTTTACATTACATTTGGGTGAATATAAAAGGTCGTAAAAAAATTTTGAAATACAGGTGATGAATCCGCTAAATATCGTCTTAAGTCATTTCTATTAAACTAATCATACTTTTTATATTTTTAACGTTAAGTTCACATTATTTTACATCTAAAACACGTGTTTACAATACATTTGGGTGAATACAAAAAATAGAAAAAAAATTTGGTAAAAAATGGTGATAATTCCGCTAAATATCGTTTAAAGTCATTTGTATTGAACTAATCATACTTTTTATATTTTTATCGTTAAGTTCACATTATTTTACATCTAAAACACGTATTTACAATACATTTGGGTGAATACAAAAAATAGAAAAAAAATTTGGGAAAAAATTTGGTAAAAAATGGTGATAATTCCGCTAAATATCGTTTAAAGTCATTTGTATTGAACTTATCATACTTTTTATATTTTTATCGTTAAGTTCACATTATTTTACATCGAAAACACGTCTTTACAATACATTTGGGTGAATATAAAAGGTCGTAAAAAAATTTTGAAATACAGGTGATGAATCCGCTAAATATCGTCTTAAGTCATTTCTATTAAACTAATCATACTTTTTATATTTTTAACGTTAAGTTCACATTATTTTACATCTAAAACACGTATTTACAATACATTTGGGTGAATACAAAAAATAGAAAAAAAATTTGGGAAAAAATTTGGTAAAAAATGGTGATAATTCCGCTAAATATCGTTTAAAGTCATTTGTATTGAACTAATCATACTTTTTATATTTTTATCGTTATGTTCACATTATTTTACATCTAAAACACGTCTTTACAATACATTTGGGTGAATATAAAAGGTCGTAAAAAAATTTTGAAATACAGGTGATGAATCCGCTAAATATCGTCTTAAGTCATTTCTATTAAACTAATCATACATTTTATATTTTTAACGTTAAGTTCACATTATTTTACATCTAAAACACGTGTTTACAATACATTTGGGTGAATACAAAAAATAGAAAAAAAATTTGGGAAAAAATTTGGTAAAAAATGGTGATAATTCCGCTAAATATCGTTTAAAGTCATTTGTATTGAACTAATCATACTTTTTATATTTTTATTGTTAAGTTCACATTATTTTACATCTAAAACACGTCTTTACAATACATTTGGGTGAATATAAAAGGTCGTAAAAAAATTTTGAAATACAGGTGATGAATCCGCTAAATATCGTCTTAAGTCATTTCTATTAAACTAATCATACTTTTTATATTTTTAACGTTAAGTTCACATTATTTTACATCTAAAACACGTGTTTACAATACATTTGGGTGAATACAAAAAATAGAAAAAAAATTTGGGAAAAAATTGGGTAAAAAATGGTGATAATTCCGCTAAATATCGTTTAAAGTCATTTGTATTGAACTAATCATACTTTTTATATTTTTATCGTTAAGTTCACATTATTTTACATCTAAAACACGTATTTACAATACATTTGGGTGAATACAAAAAATAGAAAAAAAATTTGGGAAAAAATTTGGTAAAAAATGGTGATAATTCCGCTAAATATCGTTTAAAGTCATTTGTATTGAACTAATCATACTTTTTATATTTTTATCGTTAAGTTCACATTATTTTACATCTAAAACACGTCTTTACAATACATTTGGGTGAATATAAAAGGTCGTAAAAAAATTTTGAAATACAGTTGATGAATCCGCTAAATATCGTCTTAAGTCATTTCTATTAAACTAATCATACTTTTTATATTTTTAACGTTAAGTTCACATTATTTTACATCTAAAACACGTGTTTACAATACATTTGGATGAATACAAAAAATAGAAAAAAAATTTGGTAAAAAATGGTGATAATTCCGCTAAATATCGTTTAAAGTCATTTGTAATGAACTAATCATACTTTTTATATTTTTATCGTTAAGTTCACATTATTTTACATCTAAAACACGTATTTACAATACATTTGGGTGAATACAAAAAATAGAAAAAAAATTTGGGAAAAAATTTGGTAAAAAATGGTGATAATTCCGCTAAATATCGTTTAAAGTCATTTGTATTGAACTAATCATACTTTTTATATTTTTATTGTTAAGTTCACATTATTTTACATCTAAAACACGTCTTTACAATACATTTGGGTGAATATAAAAGGTCGTAAAAAAATTTTGAAATACAGGTGATGAATCCGCTAAATATCGTCTTAAGTCATTTCTATTAAACTAATCATACTTTTTATATTTTTAACGTTAAGTTCACATTATTTTACATCTAAAACACGTGTTTACAATACATTTGGATGAATACAAAAAATAGAAAAAAAATTTGGTAAAAAATGGTGATAATTCCGCTAAATATCGTTTAAAGTCATTTGTAATGAACTAATCATACTTTTTATATTTTTATCGTTAAGTTCACATTATTTTACATCTAAAACACGTATTTACAATACATTTGGGTGAATACAAAAAATAGAAAAAAAATTTGGGAAAAAATTTGGTAAAAAATGGTGATAATTCCGCTAAATATCGTTTAAAGTCATTTGTATTGAACTAATCATACTTTTTATATTTTTATTGTTAAGTTCACATTATTTTACATCTAAAACACGTCTTTACAATACATTTGGGTGAATATAAAAGGTCGTAAAAAAATTTTGAAATACAGGTGATGAATCCGCTAAATATCGTCTTAAGTCATTTCTATTAAACTAATCATACTTTTTATATTTTTAACGTTAAGTTCACATTATTTTACATCTAAAACACGTGTTTACAATACATTTGGGTGAATACAAAAAATAGAAAAAAAATTTGGGAAAAAATTGGGTAAAAAATGGTGATAATTCCGCTAAATATCGTTTAAAGTCATTTGTATTGAACTAATCATACTTTTTATATTTTTATCGTTAAGTTCACATTATTTTACATCTAAAACACGTATTTACAATACATTTGGGTGAATACAAAAAATAGAAAAAAAATTTGGGAAAAAATTTGGTAAAAAATGGTGATAATTCCGCTAAATATCGTTTAAAGTCATTTGTATTGAACTAATCATACTTTTTATATTTTTATCGTTAAGTTCACATTATTTTACATCTAAAACACGTCTTTACAATACATTTGGGTGAATATAAAAGGTCGTAAAAAAATTTTGAAATACAGTTGATGAATCCGCTAAATATCGTCTTAAGTCATTTCTATTAAACTAATCATACTTTTTATATTTTTAACGTTAAGTTCACATTATTTTACATCTAAAACACGTGTTTACAATACATTTGGATGAATACAAAAAATAGAAAAAAAATTTGGTAAAAAATGGTGATAATTCCGCTAAATATCGTTTAAAGTCATTTGTAATGAACTAATCATACTTTTTATATTTTTATCGTTAAGTTCACATTATTTTACATCTAAAACACGTATTTACAATACATTTGGGTGAATACAAAAAATAGAAAAAAAATTTGGGAAAAAATTTGGTAAAAAATGGTGATAATTCCGCTAAATATCGTTTAAAGTCATTTGTATTGAACTAATCATACTTTTTATATTTTTATCGTTAAGTTCAAATTATTTTACATCTAAAACACGTCTTTACAATACATTTGGGTGAATATAAAAGGTCGTAAAAAAATTTTGAAATACAGGTGATGAATCCGCTAAATATCGTCTTAAGTCATTTCTATTAAACTAATCATACTTTTTATATTTTTAACGTTAAGTTCACATTATTTTACATCTAAAACACGTGTTTACAATACATTTGGGTGAATACAAAAAATAGAAAAAAAATTTGGTAAAAAATGGTGATAATTCCGCTAAATATCGTTTAAAGTCATTTGTATTGAACTAATCATACTTTTTATATTTTTATCGTTAAGTTCACATTATTTTACATCTAAAACACGTATTTACAATACATTTGGGTGAATACAAAAAATAGAAAAAAAATTTGGGAAAAAATTTGGTAAAAAATGGTGATAATTCCGCTAAATATCGTTTAAAGTCATTTGTATTGAACTAATCATACTTTTTATATTTTTATCGTTAAGTTCACATTATTTTACATCTAAAACACGTATTTACAATACATTTGGGTGAATACATAAAATAGAAAAAAAATTTGGTAAAAAATGGTGATAATTCCGCTAAATATCGTTTAAAGTCATTTGTATTGAACTAATCATACTTTTTATATTTTTAACGTTAAGTTCACATTATTTTACATCTAAAACACGTGTTTACAATTCATTTGGGTGAATACAAAAAATAGAAAAAAAATTTGGTAAAAAATGGTGATAATTCCGCTAAATATCGTTTAAAGTCATTTGTATTGAACTAATCATACTTTTTATATTTTTATCGTTAAGTTCACATTATTTTACATCTAAAACACGTATTTACAATACATTTGGGTGAATACAAAAAATAGAAAAAAAATTTGGGAAAAAATTTGGTAAAAAATGGTGGTACTTCCGCTAAATATCGTTTAAAGTCATTTGTATTGAACTAATCATACTTTTTATATTTTTATCGTTAAGTTCCCATTATTTTACATCTAAAACACGTATTTACAATACATTTGGGTGAATACAAAAAATAGAAAAAAAATTTGGGAAAAAATTGGGTAAAAAATGGTGATAATTCCGCTAAATATCGTTTAAAGTCATTTGTATTGAACTAATCATACTTTTTAAATTTTTATCGTTAAGTTCACATTACTTTACATCTAAAACACGTCTTTACAATACATTTGGGTGAATATAATAGGTCGTAAAAAAATTTTGAAATACAGGTGATGAATCCGCTAAATATCGTCTTAAGTCATTTCTATTAAACTAATCATACTTTTTATATTTTTAACGTTAAGTTCACATTATTTTACATCTAAAACACGTATTTCCAATACATTTGGGTGAATACAAAAAATAGAAAAAAAATTTGGGAAAAAATTTGGTAAAAAATGGTGATAATTCCGCTAAATATCGTTTAAAGTCATTTGTATTGAACTAATCATACTTTTTATATTTTTATCGTTAAGTTCACATTATTTTACATCTAAAACACGTCTTTACATTACATTTGGGTGAATATAAAAGGTCGTAAAAAAATTTTGAAATACAGGTGATGAATCCGCTAAATATCGTCTTAAGTCATTTCTATTAAACTAATCATACTTTTTATATTTTTAACGTTAAGTTCACATTATTTTACATCTAAAACACGTGTTTACAATACATTTGGGTGAATACAAAAAATAGAAAAAAAATTTGGTAAAAAATGGTGATAATTCCTCTAAATATCGTTTAAAGTCATTTGTATTGAACTAATCATACTTTTTATATTTTTATCGTTAAGTTCACATTATTTTACATCTAAAACACGTATTTACAATACATTTGGGTGAATACAAAAAATAGAAAAAAAATTTGGGAAAAAATTTGGTAAAAAATGGTGATAATTCCGCTAAATATCGTTTAAAGTCATTTGTATTGAACTTATCATACTTTTTATATTTTTATCGCTAAGTTCACATTATTTTACATCGAAAACACGTCTTTACAATACATTTGGGTGAATATAAAAGGTCGTAAAAAAATTTTGAAATACAGGTGATGAATCCGCTAAATATCGTCTTAAGTCATTTCTATTAAACTAATCATACTTTTTATATTTTTAACGTTAAGTTCACATTATTTTACATCTAAAACACGTATTTACAATACATTTGGGTGAATACAAAAAATAGAAAAAAAATTTGGGAAAAAATTTGGTAAAAAATGGTGATAATTCCGCTAAATATCGTTTAAAGTCATTTGTATTGAACTAATCATACTTTTTATATTTTTATCGTTAAGTTCACATTATTTTACATCTAAAACACGTCTTTACAATACATTTGGGTGAATATAAAAGGTCGTAAAAAAATTTTGAAATACAGGTGATGAATCCGCTAAATATCGTCTTAAGTCATTTCTATTAAACTAATCATACATTTTATATTTTTTACGTTAAGTTCACATTATTTTACATCTAAAACACGTGTTTACAATACATTTGGGTGAATACAAAAAATAGAAAAAAAATTTGGTAAAAAATGGTGATAATTCCGCTAAATATCGTTTAAAGTCATTTGTATTGAACTAATCATCCTTTTTATATTTTTATCGTTAAGTTCACATTATTTTACATCTAAAACACGTATTTACAATACATTTGGGTGAATACAAAAAATAGAAAAAAAATTTGGGAAAAAATTTGGTAAAAAATGGTGATAATTCCGCTAAATATCGTTTAAAGTCATTTGTATTGAACTAATCATACTTTTTATATTTTTATCGTTAAGTTCACATTATTTTACATCTAAAACACGTATTTACAATACATTTGGGTGAATACAAAAAATAGAAAAAAAATTTGGGAAAAAATTGGGTAAAAAATGGTGATAATTCCGCTAAATATCGTTTAAAGTCATTTGTATTGAACTAATCATACTTTTTATATTTTTAACGTTAAGTTCACATTATTTTACATCTAAAACACGTGTTTACAATACATTTGGGTGAATACAAAAAATAGAAAAAAAATTTGGTAAAAAATGGTGATAATTCCGCTAAATATCGTTTAAAGTCATTTGTATTGAACTAATCATACTTTTTATATTTTTATCGTTAAGTTCACATTATTTTACATCTAAAACACGTATTTACAATACATTTGGGTGAATACAAAAAATAGAAAAAAAATTTGGGAAAAAATTTGGTAAAAAATGGTGATAATTCCGCTAAATATCGTTTAAAGTCATTTGTATTGAACTTATCATACTTTTTATATTTTTATCGCTAAGTTCACATTATTTTACATCGAAAACACGTCTTTACAATACATTTGGGTGAATATAAAAGGTCGTAAAAAAATTTTGAAATACAGGTGATGAATCCGCTAAATATCGTCTTAAGTCATTTCTATTAAACTAATCATACTTTTTATATTTTTAACGTTAAGTTCACATTATTTTACATCTAAAACACGTATTTACAATACATTTGGGTGAATACAAAAAATAGAAAAAAAATTTGGGAAAAAATTTGGTAAAAAATGGTGATAATTCCGCTAAATATCGTTTAAAGTCATTTGTATTGAACTAATCATACTTTTTATATTTTTATCGTTAAGTTCACATTATTTTACATCTAAAACACGTCTTTACAATACATTTGGGTGAATATAAAAGGTCGTAAAAAAATTTTGAAATACAGGTGATGAATCCGCTAAATATCGTCTTAAGTCATTTCTATTAAACTAATCATACATTTTATATTTTTTACGTTAAGTTCACATTATTTTACATCTAAAACACGTGTTTACAATACATTTGGGTGAATACAAAAAATAGAAAAAAAATTTGGTAAAAAATGGTGATAATTCCGCTAAATATCGTTTAAAGTCATTTGTATTGAACTAATCATACTTTTTATATTTTTATCGTTAAGTTCACATTATTTTACATCTAAAACACGTATTTACAATACATTTGGGTGAATACAAAAAATAGAAAAAAAATTTGGGAAAAAATTTGGTAAAAAATGGTGATAATTCCGCTAAATATCGTTTAAAGTCATTTGTATTGAACTAATCATACTTTTTATATTTTTATCGTTAAGTTCACATTATTTTACATCTAAAACACGTATTTACAATACATTTGGGTGAATACAAAAAATAGAAAAAAAATTTGGGAAAAAATTGGGTAAAAAATGGTGATAATTCCGCTAAATATCGTTTAAAGTCATTTGTATTGAACTAATCATACTTTTTATATTTTTAACGTTAAGTTCACATTATTTTACATCTAAAACACGTGTTTACAATACATTTGGGTGAATACAAAAAATAGAAAAAAAATTTGGTAAAAAATGGTGATAATTCCGCTAAATATCGTTTAAAGTCATTTGTATTGAACTAATCATACTTTTTATATTTTTATCGTTAAGTTCACATTATTTTACATCTAAAACACGTATTTACAATACATTTGGGTGAATATAAAAGGTCGTAAAAAAATTTTGAAATACAGTTGATGAATCCGCTAAATATCGTCTTAAGTCATTTCTATTAAACTAATCATACTTTTTATATTTTTAACGTTAAGTTCACATTATTTTACATCTAAAACACGTGTTTACAATACATTTGGGTGAATACAAAAAATAGAAAAAAAATTTGGGAAAAAATTTGGTAAAAAATGGTGATAATTCCGCAAAATATCGTTTAAAGTCATTTGTATTGAACTAATCATACTTTTTATATTTTTATCGTTAAGTTCCCATTATTTTACATCTAAAACACGTATTTACAATACATTTGGGTGAATACAAAAAATAGAAAAAAAATTTGGGAAAAAATTGGGTAAAAAATGGTGATAATTCCGCTAAATATCGTTTAAAGTCATTTGTATTGAACTTATCATACTTTTTATATTTTTATCGCTAAGTTCACATTATTTTACATCGAAAACACGTCTTTACAATACATTTGGGTGAATATAAAAGGTCGTAAAAAAATTTTGAAATACAGGTGATGAATCCGCTAAATATCGTCTTAAGTCATTTCTATTAAACTAATCATACTTTTTATATTTTTAACGTTAAGTTCACATTATTTTACATCTAAAACACGTATTTACAATACATTTGGGTGAATACAAAAAATAGAAAAAAAATTTGGGAAAAAATTTGGTAAAAAATGGTGATAATTCCGCTAAATATCGTTTAAAGTCATTTGTATTGAACTAATCATACTTTTTATATTTTTATCGTTAAGTTCACATTATTTTACATCTAAAACACGTCTTTACAATACATTTGGGTGAATATAAAAGGTCGTAAAAAAATTTTGAAATACAGGTGATGAATCCGCTAAATATCGTCTTAAGTCATTTCTATTAAACTAATCATACATTTTATATTTTTTACGTTAAGTTCACATTATTTTACATCTAAAACACGTGTTTACAATACATTTGGGTGAATACAAAAAATAGAAAAAAAATTTGGTAAAAAATGGTGATAATTCCGCTAAATATCGTTTAAAGTCATTTGTATTGAACTAATCATCCTTTTTATATTTTTATCGTTAAGTTCACATTATTTTACATCTAAAACACGTATTTACAATACATTTGGGTGAATACAAAAAATAGAAAAAAAATTTGGGAAAAAATTTGGTAAAAAATGGTGATAATTCCGCTAAATATCGTTTAAAGTCATTTGTATTGAACTAATCATACTTTTTATATTTTTATCGTTAAGTTCACATTATTTTACATCTAAAACACGTATTTACAATACATTTGGGTGAATACAAAAAATAGAAAAAAAATTTGGGAAAAAATTGGGTAAAAAATGGTGATAATTCCGCTAAATATCGTTTAAAGTCATTTGTATTGAACTAATCATACTTTTTATATTTTTAACGTTAAGTTCACATTATTTTACATCTAAAACACGTGTTTACAATACATTTGGGTGAATACAAAAAATAGAAAAAAAATTTGGTAAAAAATGGTGATAATTCCGCTAAATATCGTTTAAAGTCATTTGTATTGAACTAATCATACTTTTTATATTTTTATCGTTAAGTTCACATTATTTTACATCTAAAACACGTATTTACAATACATTTGGGTGAATACAAAAAATAGAAAAAAAATTTGGGAAAAAATTTGGTAAAAAATGGTGATAATTCCGCTAAATATCGTTTAAAGTCATTTGTATTGAACTTATCATACTTTTTATATTTTTATCGCTAAGTTCACATTATTTTACATCGAAAACACGTCTTTACAATACATTTGGGTGAATATAAAAGGTCGTAAAAAAATTTTGAAATACAGGTGATGAATCCGCTAAATATCGTCTTAAGTCATTTCTATTAAACTAATCATACTTTTTATATTTTTAACGTTAAGTTCACATTATTTTACATCTAAAACACGTATTTACAATACATTTGGGTGAATACAAAAAATAGAAAAAAAATTTGGGAAAAAATTTGGTAAAAAATGGTGATAATTCCGCTAAATATCGTTTAAAGTCATTTGTATTGAACTAATCATACTTTTTATATTTTTATCGTTAAGTTCACATTATTTTACATCTAAAACACGTCTTTACAATACATTTGGGTGAATATAAAAGGTCGTAAAAAAATTTTGAAATACAGGTGATGAATCCGCTAAATATCGTCTTAAGTCATTTCTATTAAACTAATCATACATTTTATATTTTTTACGTTAAGTTCACATTATTTTACATCTAAAACACGTGTTTACAATACATTTGGGTGAATACAAAAAATAGAAAAAAAATTTGGTAAAAAATGGTGATAATTCCGCTAAATATCGTTTAAAGTCATTTGTATTGAACTAATCATACTTTTTATATTTTTATCGTTAAGTTCACATTATTTTACATCTAAAACACGTATTTACAATACATTTGGGTGAATACAAAAAATAGAAAAAAAATTTGGGAAAAAATTTGGTAAAAAATGGTGATAATTCCGCTAAATATCGTTTAAAGTCATTTGTATTGAACTAATCATACTTTTTATATTTTTATCGTTAAGTTCACATTATTTTACATCTAAAACACGTATTTACAATACATTTGGGTGAATACAAAAAATAGAAAAAAAATTTGGGAAAAAATTGGGTAAAAAATGGTGATAATTCCGCTAAATATCGTTTAAAGTCATTTGTATTGAACTAATCATACTTTTTATATTTTTAACGTTAAGTTCACATTATTTTACATCTAAAACACGTGTTTACAATACATTTGGGTGAATACAAAAAATAGAAAAAAAATTTGGTAAAAAATGGTGATAATTCCGCTAAATATCGTTTAAAGTCATTTGTATTGAACTAATCATACTTTTTATATTTTTATCGTTAAGTTCACATTATTTTACATCTAAAACACGTATTTACAATACATTTGGGTGAATATAAAAGGTCGTAAAAAAATTTTGAAATACAGTTGATGAATCCGCTAAATATCGTCTTAAGTCATTTCTATTAAACTAATCATACTTTTTATATTTTTAACGTTAAGTTCACATTATTTTACATCTAAAACACGTGTTTACAATACATTTGGGTGAATACAAAAAATAGAAAAAAAATTTGGGAAAAAATTTGGTAAAAAATGGTGATAATTCCGCAAAATATCGTTTAAAGTCATTTGTATTGAACTAATCATACTTTTTATATTTTTATCGTTAAGTTCCCATTATTTTACATCTAAAACACGTATTTACAATACATTTGGGTGAATACAAAAAATAGAAAAAAAATTTGGGAAAAAATTGGGTAAAAAATGGTGATAATTCCGCTAAATATCGTTTAAAGTCATTTGTATTGAACTAATCATACTTTTTAAATTTTTATCGTTAAGTTCACATTACTTTACATCTAAAACACGTCTTTACAATACATTTGGGTGAATATAATAGGTCGTAAAAAAATTTTGAAATACAGGTGATGAATCCGCTAAATATCGTCTTAAGTCATTTCTATTAAACTAATCATACTTTTTATATTTTTAACGTTAAGTTCACATTATTTTACATCTAAAACACGTATTTCCAATACATTTGGGTGAATACAAAAAATAGAAAAAAAATTTGGGAAAAAATTTGGTAAAAAATGGTGATAATTCCGCTAAATATCGTTTAAAGTCATTTGTATTGAACTAATCATACTTTTTATATTTTTATCGTTAAGTTCACATTATTTTACATCTAAAACACGTCTTTACAATACATTTGGGTGAATATAAAAGGTCGTAAAAAAATTTTGAAATACAGGTGATGAATCCGCTAAATATCGTCTTAAGTCATTTCTATTAAACTAATCATACATTTTATATTTTTAACGTAAAGTTCACAGTATTTTACATCTAAAACACGTGTTTACAATACATTTGGGTGAATACAAAAAATAGAAAAAAAATTTGGTAAAAAATGGTGATAATTCCGCTAAATATCGTTTAAAGTCATTTGTATTGAACTAATCATACTTTTTATATTTTTATCGTTAAGTTCACATTATTTTACATCGAAAACACGTCTTTACAATACATTTGGGAGAATATAAAAGGTCGTAAAAAAATTTTGAAATACAGGTGATGAATCCGCTAAATATCGTCTTAAGTCATTTCTATTAAACTAATCATACTTTTTATATTTTTAACGTTAAGTTCACATTATTTTACATCTAAAACACGTATTTACAATACATTTGGGTGAATACAAAAAATAGAAAAAAAATTTGGGAAAAAATTTGGTAAAAAATGGTGATAATTCCGCTAAATATCGTTTAAAGTCATTTGTATTGAACTAATCATACTTTTTATATTTTTAACGTTAAGTTCACATTATTTTACATCTAAAACACGTGTTTACAATACATTTGGGTGAATACAAAAAATAGAAAAAAAATTTGGTAAAAAATGGTGATAATTCCTCTAAATATCGTTTAAAGTCATTTGTATTGAACTAATCATACTTTTTATATTTTTATCGTTAAGTTCACATTATTTTACATCTAAAACACGTATTTACAATACATTTGGGTGAATACAAAAAATAGAAAAAAAATTTGGGAAAAAATTTGGTAAAAAATGGTGATAATTCCGCTAAATATCGTTTAAAGTCATTTGTATTGAACTTATCATACTTTTTATATTTTTATCGTTAAGTTCACATTATTTTACATCGAAAACACGTCTTTACAATACATTTGGGTGAATATAAAAGGTCGTAAAAAAATTTTGAAATACAGGTGATGAATCCGCTAAATATCGTCTTAAGTCATTTCTATTAAACTAATCATACTTTTTATATTTTTAACGTTAAGTTCACATTATTTTACATCTAAAACACGTATTTACAATACATTTGGGTGAATACAAAAAATAGAAAAAAAATTTGGGAAAAAATTTGGTAAAAAATGGTGATAATTCCGCTAAATATCGTTTAAAGTCATTTGTATTGAACTAATCATACTTTTTATATTTTTATCGTTAAGTTCACATTATTTTACATCTAAAACACGTCTTTACAATACATTTGGGTGAATATAAAAGGTCGTAAAAAAATTTTGAAATACAGGTGATGAATCCGCTAAATATCGTTTAAAGTCATTTGTATTGAACTAATCATACTTTTTATATTTTTATCGTTAAGTTCACATTATTTTACATCTAAAACACGTATTTACAATACATTTGGGTGAATATAAAAGGTCGTAAAAAAATTTTGAAATACAGTTGATGAATCCGCTAAATATCGTCTTAAGTCATTTCTATTAAACTAATCATACTTTTTATATTTTTAACGTTAAGTTCACATTATTTTACATCTAAAACACGTGTTTACAATACATTTGGGTGAATACAAAAAATAGAAAAAAAATTTGGGAAAAAATTTGGTAAAAAATGGTGATAATTCCGCAAAATATCGTTTAAAGTCATTTGTATTGAACTAATCATACTTTTTATATTTTTATCGTTAAGTTCCCATTATTTTACATCTAAAACACGTATTTACAATACATTTGGGTGAATACAAAAAATAGAAAAAAAATTTGGGAAAAAATTGGGTAAAAAATGGTGATAATTCCGCTAAATATCGTTTAAAGTCATTTGTATTGAACTAATCATACTTTTTAAATTTTTATCGTTAAGTTCACATTACTTTACATCTAAAACACGTCTTTACAATACATTTGGGTGAATATAATAGGTCGTAAAAAAATTTTGAAATACAGGTGATGAATCCGCTAAATATCGTCTTAAGTCATTTCTATTAAACTAATCATACTTTTTATATTTTTAACGTTAATTTCACATTATTTTACATCTAAAACACGTATTTCCAATACATTTGGGTGAATACAAAAAATAGAAAAAAAATTTGGGAAAAAATTTGGTAAAAAATGGTGATAATTCCGCTAAATATCGTTTAAAGTCATTTGTATTGAACTAATCATACTTTTTAAATTTTTATCGTTAAGTTCACATTACTTTACATCTAAAACACGTCTTTACAATACATTTGGGTGAATATAAAAGGTCGTAAAAAAATTTTGAAATACAGGTGATGAATCCGCTAAATATCGTCTTAAGTCATTTCTATTAAACTAATCATACTTTTTATATTTTTAACGTTAAGTTCACATTATTTTACATCTAAAACACGTGTTTACAATACATTTGGGTGAATACAAAAAATAGAAAAAAAATTTGGTAAAAAATGGTGATAATTCCGCTAAATATCGTTTAAAGTCATTTGTATTGAACTAATCATACTTTTTATATTTTTATCGTTAAGTTCACATTATTTTACATCTAAAACACGTATTTACAATTCATTTGGGTGAATACAAAAAATAGAAAAAAAATTTGGGAAAAAATTAGGTAAAAAATGGTGATAATTCCGCTAAATATCGTTTAAAGTCATTTGTATTGAACTTATCATACTTTTTATATTTTTATCGTTAAGTTCACATTATTTTACATCGAAAACACGTCTTTACAATACATTTGGGTGAATACAAAAGGTCGTAAAAAAATTTTGAAATACAGGTGATGAATCCGCTAAATATCGTCTTAAGTCATTTCTATTAAACTAATCATACTTTTTATATTTTTAACGTTAAGTTCACATTATTTTACATCTAAAACACGTATTTACAATACATTTGGGTGAATACAAAAAATAGAAAAAAAATTTGGGAAAAAATTTGGTAAAAAATGGTGATAATTCCGCTAAATATCGTTTAAAGTCATTTGTATTGAACTAATCATACTTTTTATATTTTTATCGTTAAGTTCACATTATTTTACATCTAAAACACGTCTTTACAATACATTTGGGTGAATATAAAAGGTCGTAAAAAAATTTTGAAATACAGGTGATGAATCCGCTAAATATCGTTTAAAGTCATTTGTATTGAACTAATCATACTTTTTATATTTTTATCGTTAAGTTCACATTATTTTACATCTAAAACACGTATTTACAATACATTTGGGTGAATATAAAAGGTCGTAAAAAAATTTTGAAATACAGTTGATGAATCCGCTAAATATCGTCTTAAGTCATTTCTATTAAACTAATCATACTTTTTATATTTTTAACGTTAAGTTCACATTATTTTACATCTAAAACACGTGTTTACAATACATTTGGGTGAATACAAAAAATAGAAAAAAAATTTGGGAAAAAATTTGGTAAAAAATGGTGATAATTCCGCAAAATATCGTTTAAAGTCATTTGTATTGAACTAATCATACTTTTTATATTTTTATCGTTAAGTTCCCATTATTTTACATCTAAAACACGTATTTACAATACATTTGGGTGAATACAAAAAATAGAAAAAAAATTTGGGAAAAAATTGGGTAAAAAATGGTGATAATTCCGCTAAATATCGTTTAAAGTCATTTGTATTGAACTAATCATACTTTTTAAATTTTTATCGTTAAGTTCACATTACTTTACATCTAAAACACGTCTTTACAATACATTTGGGTGAATATAATAGGTCGTAAAAAAATTTTGAAATACAGGTGATGAATCCGCTAAATATCGTCTTAAGTCATTTCTATTAAACTAATCATACTTTTTATATTTTTAACGTTAATTTCACATTATTTTACATCTAAAACACGTATTTCCAATACATTTGGGTGAATACAAAAAATAGAAAAAAAATTTGGGAAAAAATTTGGTAAAAAATGGTGATAATTCCGCTAAATATCGTTTAAAGTCATTTGTATTGAACTAATCATACTTTTTATATTTTTAACGTTAAGTTCACATTATTTTACATCTAAAACACGTGTTTACAATACATTTGGGTGAATACAAAAAATAGAAAAAAAATTTGGTAAAAAATGGTGATAATTCCGCTAAATATCGTTTAAAGTCATTTGTATTGAACTAATCATACTTTTTATATTTTTATCGTTAAGTTCACATTATTTTACATCTAAAACACGTATTTACAATTCATTTGGGTGAATACAAAAAATAGAAAAAAAATTTGGGAAAAAATTAGGTAAAAAATGGTGATAATTCCGCTAAATATCGTTTAAAGTCATTTGTATTGACCTTATCATACTTTTTATATTTTTATCGTTAAGTTCACATTATTTTACATCGAAAACACGTCTTTACAATACATTTGGGTGAATACAAAAGGTCGTAAAAAAATTTTGAAATACAGGTGATGAATCCGCTAAATATCGTCTTAAGTCATTTCTATTAAACTAATCATACTTTTTATATTTTTAACGTTAAGTTCACATTATTTTACATCTAAAACACGTATTTACAATACATTTGGGTGAATACAAAAAATAGAAAAAAAATTTGGGAAAAAATTTGGTAAAAAATGGTGATAATTCCGCTAAATATCGTTTAAAGTCATTTGTATTGAACTAATCATACTTTTTATATTTTTATCGTTAAGTTCACATTATTTTACATCTAAAACACGTCTTTACAATACATTTGGGTGAATATAAAAGGTCGTAAAAAAATTTTGAAATACAGGTGATGAATCCGCTAAATATCGTTTAAAGTCATTTGTATTGAACTAATCATACTTTTTATATTTTTATCGTTAAGTTCACATTATTTTACATCTAAAACACGTCTTTACATTACATTTGGGTGAATATAAAAGGTCGTAAAAAAATTTTGAAATACAGGTGATGAATCCGCTAAATATCGTCTTAAGTCATTTCTATTAAACTAATCATACTTTTTATATTTTTAACGTTAAGTTCACATTATTTTACATCTAAAACACGTGTTTACAATACATTTGGGTGAATACAAAAAATAGAAAAAAAATTTGGTAAAAAATGGTGATAATTCCGCTAAATATCGTTTAAAGTCATTTGTATTGAACTAATCATACTTTTTATATTTTTATCGTTAAGTTCACATTATTTTACATCTAAAACACGTATTTACAATTCATTTGGGTGAATACAAAAAATAGAAAAAAAATTTGGGAAAAAATTAGGTAAAAAATGGTGATAATTCCGCTAAATATCGTTTAAAGTCATTTGTATTGAACTTATCATACTTTTTATATTTTTATCGTTAAGTTCACATTATTTTACATCGAAAACACGTCTTTACAATACATTTGGGTGAATATAAAAGGTCGTAAAAAAATTTTGAAATACAGGTGATGAATCCGCTAAATATCGTTTAAAGTCATTTGTATTGAACTAATCATACTTTTTATATTTTTATCGTTAAGTTCACATTATTTTACATCTAAAACACGTATTTACAATACATTTGGGTGAATATAAAAGGTCGTAAAAAAATTTTGAAATACAGTTGATGAATCCGCTAAATATCGTCTTAAGTCATTTCTATTAAACTAATCATACTTTTTATATTTTTAACGTTAAGTTCACATTATTTTACATCTAAAACACGTGTTTACAATACATTTGGGTGAATACAAAAAATAGAAAAAAAATTTGGGAAAAAATTTGGTAAAAAATGGTGATAATTCCGCTAAATATCGTTTAAAGTCATTTGTATTGAACTAATCATACTTTTTATATTTTTATCGTTAAGTTCACATTATTTTACATCTAAAACACGTCTTTACAATACATTTGGGTGAATATAAAAGGTCGTAAAAAAATTTTGAAATACAGGTGATGAATCCGCTAAATATCGTCTTAAGTCATTTCTATTAAACTAATCATACATTTTATATTTTTAACGTTAAGTTCACATTATTTTACATCTAAAACACGTGTTTACAATACATTTGGGTGAATACAAAAAATAGAAAAAAAATTTGGTAAAAAATGGTGATAATTCCGCTAAATATCGTTTAAAGTCATTTGTATTGAACTAATCATACTTTTTATATTTTTATCGTTAAGTTCACATTATTTTACATCTAAAACACGTATTTACAATACATTTGGGTGAATACAAAAAATAGAAAAAAAATTTGGGAAAAAATTTGGTAAAAAATGGTGATAATTCCGCTAAATATCGTTTAAAGTCATTTGTATTGAACTAATCATACTTTTTATATTTTTATCGTTAAGTTCACATTATTTTACATCTAAAACACGTATTTACAATACATTTGGGTGAATACAAAAAATAGAAAAAAAATTTGGGAAAAAATTGGGTAAAAAATGGTGATAATTCCGCTAAATATCGTTTAAAGTCATTTGTATTGAACTAATCATACTTTTTATATTTTTATCGTTAAGTTCACATTATTTTACATCTAAAACACGTATTTACAATACATTTGGGTGAATACAAAAAATAGAAAAAAAATTTGGGAAAAAATTTGGTAAAAAATGGTGATAATTCCGCTAAATATCGTTTAAAGTCATTTGTATTGAACTAATCATACTTTTTATATTTTTATCGTTAAGTTCCCATTATTTTACATCTAAAACACGTATTTACAATACATTTGGGTGAATACAAAAAATAGAAAAAAAATTTGGGAAAAAATTGGGTAAAAAATGGTGATAATTCCGCTAAATATCGTTTAAAGTCATTTGTATTGAACTAATCATACTTTTTAAATTTTTATCGTTAAGTTCACATTACTTTACATCTAAAACACGTCTTTACAATACATTTGGGTGAATATAATAGGTCGTAAAAAAATTTTGAAATACAGGTGATGAATCCGCTAAATATCGTCTTAAGTCATTTCTATTAAACTAATCATACTTTTTATATTTTTAACGTTAAGTTCACATTATTTTACATCTAAAACACGTATTTCCAATACATTTGGGTGAATACAAAAAATAGAAAAAAAATTTGGGAAAAAATTTGGTAAAAAATGGTGATAATTCCGCTAAATATCGTTTAAAGTCATTTGTATTGAACTAATCATACTTTTTATATTTTTATCGTTAAGTTCACATTATTTTACATCTAAAACACGTCTTTACATTACATTTGGGTGAATATAAAAGGTCGTAAAAAAATTTTGAAATACAGGTGATGAATCCGCTAAATATCGTCTTAAGTCATTTCTATTAAACTAATCATACTTTTTATATTTTTAACGTTAAGTTCACATTATTTTACATCTAAAACACGTGTTTACAATACATTTGGGTGAATACAAAAAATAGAAAAAAAATTTGGTAAAAAATGGTGATAATTCCGCTAAATATCGTTTAAAGTCATTTGTATTGAACTAATCATACTTTTTATATTTTTATCGTTAAGTTCACATTATTTTACATCTAAAACACGTATTTACAATTCATTTGGGTGAATACAAAAAATAGAAAAAAAATTTGGGAAAAAATTAGGTAAAAAATGGTGATAATTCCGCTAAATATCGTTTAAAGTCATTTGTATTGAACTTATCATACTTTTTATATTTTTATCGTTAAGTTCACATTATTTTACATCGAAAACACGTCTTTACAATACATTTGGGTGAATATAAAAGGTCGTAAAAAAATTTTGAAATACAGGTGATGAATCCGCTAAATATCGTCTTAAGTCATTTCTATTAAACTAATCATACTTTTTATATTTTTAACGTTAAGTTCACATTATTTTACATCTAAAACACGTATTTACAATACATTTGGGTGAATACAAAAAATAGAAAAAAAATTTGGGAAAAAATTTGGTAAAAAATGGTGATAATTCCGCTAAATATCGTTTAAAGTCATTTGTATTGAACTAATCATACTTTTTATATTTTTATCGTTAAGTTCACATTATTTTACATCTAAAACACGTCTTTACAATACATTTGGGTGAATATAAAAGGTCGTAAAAAAATTTTGAAATACAGGTGATGAATCCGCTAAATATCGTCTTAAGTCATTTCTATTAAACTAATCATACATTTTATATTTTTAACGTAAAGTTCACATTATTTTACATCTAAAACACGTGTTTACAATACATTTGGGTGAATACAAAAAATAGAAAAAAAATTTGGTAAAAAATGGTGATAATTCCGCTAAATATCGTTTAAAGTCATTTGTATTGAACTAATCATACTTTTTATATTTTTATCGTTAAGTTCACATTATTTTACATCGAAAACACGTCTTTACAATACATTTGGGTGAATATAAAAGGTCGTAAAAAAATTTTGAAATACAGGTGATGAATCCGCTAAATATCGTCTTAAGTCATTTCTATTAAACTAATCATACTTTTTATATTTTTAACGTTAAGTTCACATTATTTTACATCTAAAACACGTATTTACAATACATTTGGGTGAATACAAAAAATAGAAAAAAAATTTGGGAAAAAATTTGGTAAAAAATGGTGATAATTCCGCTAAATATCGTTTAAAGTCATTTGTATTGAACTAATCATACTTTTTATATTTTTAACGTTAAGATCACATTATTTTACATCTAAAACACGTGTTTACAATACATTTGGGTGAATACAAAAAATAGAAAAAAAATTTGGTAAAAAATGGTGATAATTCCTCTAAATATCGTTTAAAGTCATTTGTATTGAACTAATCATACTTTTTATATTTTTATCGTTAAGTTCACATTATTTTACATCTAAAACACGTATTTACAATACATTTGGGTGAATACAAAAAATAGAAAAAAAATTTGGGAAAAAATTTGGTAAAAAATGGTGATAATTCCGCTAAATATCGTTTAAAGTCATTTGTATTGAACTAATCATACTTTTTATATTTTTATCGTTAAGTTCACATTATTTTACATCTAAAACACGTGTTTACAATACATTTGGGTGAATACAAAAAATAGAAAAAAAATTTGGTAAAAAATGGTGATAATTCCGCTAAATATCGTTTAAAGTCATTTGTATTGAACTAATCATACTTTTTATATTTTTATCGTTAAGTTCACATTATTTTACATCGAAAACACGTCTTTACAATACATTTGGGTGAATATAAAAGGTCGTAAAAAAATTTTGAAATACAGGTGATGAATCCGCTAAATATCGTCTTAAGTCATTTCTATTAAACTAATCATACTTTTTATATTTTTAACGTTAAGTTCACATTATTTTACATCTAAAACACGTATTTACAATACATTTGGGTGAATACAAAAAATAGAAAAAAAATTTGGGAAAAAATTTGGTAAAAAATGGTGATAATTCCGCTAAATATCGTTTAAAGTCATTTGTATTGAACTAATCATACTTTTTATATTTTTATCGTTAAGTTCACATTATTTTACATCTAAAACACGTCTTTACAATACATTTGGGTGAATATAAAAGGTCGTAAAAAAATTTTGAAATACAGGTGATGAATCCGCTAAATATCGTCTTAAGTCATTTCTATTAAACTAATCATACATTTTATATTTTTAACGTTAAGTTCACATTATTTTACATCTAAAACACGTGTTTACAATACATTTGGGTGAATACAAAAAATAGAAAAAAAATTTGGTAAAAAATGGTGATAATTCCGCTAAATATCGTTTAAAGTCATTTGTATTGAACTAATCATACTTTTTATATTTTTATCGTTAAGTTCACATTATTTTACATCTAAAACACGTATTTACAATACATTTGGGTGAATACAAAAAATAGAAAAAAAATTTGGGAAAAAATTTGGTAAAAAATGGTGATAATTCCGCTAAATATCGTTTAAAGTCATTTGTATTGAACTAATCATACTTTTTATATTTTTATCGTTAAGTTCACATTATTTTACATCTAAAACACGTCTTTACATTACATTTGGGTGAATATAAAAGGTCGTAAAAAAATTTTGAAATACAGGTGATGAATCCGCTAAATATCGTCTTAAGTCATTTCTATTAAACTAATCATACTTTTTATATTTTTAACGTTAAGTTCACATTATTTTACATCTAAAACACGTGTTTACAATACATTTGGGTGAATACAAAAAATAGAAAAAAAATTTGGTAAAAAATGGTGATAATTCCGCTAAATATCGTTTAAAGTCATTTGTATTGAACTAATCATACTTTTTATATTTTTATCGTTAAGTTCACATTATTTTACATCTAAAACACGTATTTACAATACATTTGGGTGAATACAAAAAATAGAAAAAAAATTTGGGAAAAAATTTGGTAAAAAATGGTGATAATTCCGCTAAATATCGTTTAAAGTCATTTGTATTGAACTTATCATACTTTTTATATTTTTATCGTTAAGTTCACATTATTTTACATCGAAAACACGTCTTTACAATACATTTGGGTGAATATAAAAGGTCGTAAAAAAATTTTGAAATACAGGTGATGAATCCGCTAAATATCGTCTTAAGTCATTTCTATTAAACTAATCATACTTTTTATATTTTTAACGTTAAGTTCACATTATTTTACATCTAAAACACGTATTTACAATACATTTGGGTGAATACAAAAAATAGAAAAAAAATTTGGGAAAAAATTTGGTAAAAAATGTCGATAATTCCGCTAAATATCGTTTAAAGTCATTTGTATTGAACTAATCATACTTTTTATATTTTTATCGTTAAGTTCACATTATTTTACATCTAAAACACGTCTTTACAATACATTTGGGTGAATATAAAAGGTCGTAAAAAAATTTTGAAATACAGGTGATGAATCCGCTAAATATCGTCTTAAGTCATTTCTATTAAACTAATCATACTTTTTATATTTTTAACGTTAAGTTCACATTATTTTACATCTAAAACACGTGTTTACAATACATTTGGGTGAATACAAAAAATAGAAAAAAAATTTGGTAAAAAATGGTGATAATTCCGCTAAATATCGTTTAAAGTCATTTGTATTGAACTAATCATACTTTTTATATTTTTATCGTTAAGTTCACATTATTTTACATCTAAAACACGTATTTACAATACATTTGGGTGAATACAAAAAATAGAAAAAAAATTTGGGAAAAAATTTGGTAAAAAATGGTGATAATTCCGCTAAATATCGTTTAAAGTCATTTGTATTGAACTAATCATACTTTTTATATTTTTATCGTTAAGTTCCCATTATTTTACATCTAAAACACGTATTTACAATACATTTGGGTGAATACAAAAAATAGAAAAAAAATTTGGGAAAAAATTGGGTAAAAAATGGTGATAATTCCGCTAAATATCGTTTAAAGTCATTTGTATTGAACTAATCATACTTTTTAAATTTTTATCGTTAAGTTCACATTACTTTACATCTAAAACACGTCTTTACAATACATTTGGGTGAATATAATAGGTCGTAAAAAAATTTTGAAATACAGGTGATGAATCCGCTAAATATCGTCTTAAGTCATTTCTATTAAACTAATCATACTTTTTATATTTTTAACGTTAAGTTCACATTATTTTACATCTAAAACACGTATTTCCAATACATTTGGGTGAATACAAAAAATAGAAAAAAAATTTGGGAAAAAATTTGGTAAAAAATGGTGATAATTCCGCTAAATATCGTTTAAAGTCATTTGTATTGAACTAATCATACTTTTTATATTTTTATCGTTAAGTTCACATTATTTTACATCTAAAACACGTCTTTACATTACATTTGGGTGAATATAAAAGGTCGTAAAAAAATTTTGAAATACAGGTGATGAATCCGCTAAATATCGTCTTAAGTCATTTCTATTAAACTAATCATACTTTTTATATTTTTAACGTTAAGTTCACATTATTTTACATCTAAAACACGTGTTTACAATACATTTGGGTGAATACAAAAAATAGAAAAAAAATTTGGTAAAAAATGGTGATAATTCCGCTAAATATCGTTTAAAGTCATTTGTATTGAACTAATCATACTTTTTATATTTTTATCGTTAAGTTCACATTATTTTACATCTAAAACACGTATTTACAATTCATTTGGGTGAATACAAAAAATAGAAAAAAAATTTGGGAAAAAATTAGGTAAAAAATGGTGATAATTCCGCTAAATATCGTTTAAAGTCATTTGTATTGAACTTATCATACTTTTTATATTTTTATCGTTAAGTTCACATTATTTTACATCGAAAACACGTCTTTACAATACATTTGGGTGAATATAAAAGGTCGTAAAAAAATTTTGAAATACAGGTGATGAATCCGCTAAATATCGTCTTAAGTCATTTCTATTAAACTAATCATACTTTTTATATTTTTAACGTTAAGTTCACATTATTTTACATCTAAAACACGTATTTACAATACATTTGGGTGAATACAAAAAATAGAAAAAAAATTTGGGAAAAAATTTGGTAAAAAATGGTGATAATTCCGCTAAATATCGTTTAAAGTCATTTGTATTGAACTAATCATACTTTTTATATTTTTATCGTTAAGTTCACATTATTTTACATCTAAAACACGTCTTTACAATACATTTGGGTGAATATAAAAGGTCGTAAAAAAATTTTGAAATACAGGTGATGAATCCGCTAAATATCGTCTTAAGTCATTTCTATTAAACTAATCATACATTTTATATTTTTAACGTAAAGTTCACATTATTTTACATCTAAAACACGTGTTTACAATACATTTGGGTGAATACAAAAAATAGAAAAAAAATTTGGTAAAAAATGGTGATAATTCCGCTAAATATCGTTTAAAGTCATTTGTATTGAACTAATCATACTTTTTATATTTTTATCGTTAAGTTCACATTATTTTACATCGAAAACACGTCTTTACAATACATTTGGGTGAATATAAAAGGTCGTAAAAAAATTTTGAAATACAGGTGATGAATCCGCTAAATATCGTCTTAAGTCATTTCTATTAAACTAATCATACTTTTTATATTTTTAACGTTAAGTTCACATTATTTTACATCTAAAACACGTATTTACAATACATTTGGGTGAATACAAAAAATAGAAAAAAAATTTGGGAAAAAATTTGGTAAAAAATGGTGATAATTCCGCTAAATATCGTTTAAAGTCATTTGTATTGAACTAATCATACTTTTTATATTTTTAACGTTAAGTTCACATTATTTTACATCTAAAACACGTGTTTACAATACATTTGGGTGAATACAAAAAATAGAAAAAAAATTTGGTAAAAAATGGTGATAATTCCTCTAAATATCGTTTAAAGTCATTTGTATTGAACTAATCATACTTTTTATATTTTTATCGTTAAGTTCACATTATTTTACATCTAAAACACGTATTTACAATACATTTGGGTGAATACAAAAAATAGAAAAAAAATTTGGGAAAAAATTTGGTAAAAAATGGTGATAATTCCGCTAAATATCGTTTAAAGTCATTTGTATTGAACTAATCATACTTTTTATATTTTTATCGTTAAGTTCACATTATTTTACATCTAAAACACGTGTTTACAATACATTTGGGTGAATACAAAAAATAGAAAAAAAATTTGGTAAAAAATGGTGATAATTCCGCTAAATATCGTTTAAAGTCATTTGTATTGAACTAATCATACTTTTTATATTTTTATCGTTAAGTTCACATTATTTTACATCTAAAACACGTATTTACAATACATTTGGGTGAATACAAAAAATAGAAAAAAAATTTGGGAAAAAATTTGGTAAAAAATGGTGATAATTCCGCTAAATATCGTTTAAAGTCATTTGTATTGAACTAATCATACTTTTTATATTTTTATCGTTAAGTTCACATTATTTTACATCTAAAACACGTATTTACAATGCATTTGGGTGAATACAAAAAATAGAAAAAAAATTTGGGAAAAAATTGGGTAAAAAATGGTGATAATTCCGCTAAATATCGTTTAAAGTCATTTGTATTGAACTAATCATACTTTTTATATTTTTATCGTTAAGTTCACATTATTTTACATCTAAAACACGTATTTACAATACATTTGGGTGAATACAAAAAATAGAAAAAAAATTTGGTAAAAAATGGTGATAATTCCGCTAAATATCGTTTAAAGTCATTTGTATTGAACTAATCATACTTTTTATATTTTTAACGTTAAGTTCACATTATTTTACATCTAAAACACGTGTTTACAATACATTTGGGTGAATACAAAAAATAGAAAAAAAATTTGGTAAAAAATGGTGATAATTCCGCTAAATATCGTTTAAAGTCATTTGTATTGAACTAATCATACTTTTTATATTTTTATCGTTAAGTTCACATTATTTTACATCTAAAACACGTATTTACAATACATTTGGGTGAATATAAAAGGTCGTAAAAAAATTTTGAAATACAGTTGATGAATCCGCTAAATATCGTCTTAAGTCATTTCTATTAAACTAATCATACTTTTTATATTTTTAACGTTAAGTTCACATTATTTTACATCTAAAACACGTGTTTACAATACATTTGGGTGAATACAAAAAATAGAAAAAAAATTTGGTAAAAAATGGTGATAATTCCGCTAAATATCGTTTAAAGTCATTTGTATTGAACTAATCATACTTTTTATATTTTTATCGTTAAGTTCACATTATTTTACATCTAAAACACGTATTTACAATTCATTTGGGTGAATACAAAAAATAGAAAAAAAATTTGGGAAAAAATTAGGTAAAAAATGGTGATAATTCCGCTAAATATCGTTTAAAGTCATTTGTATTGAACTTATCATACTTTTTATATTTTTATCGTTAAGTTCACATTATTTTACATCGAAAACACGTCTTTACAATACATTTGGGTGAATATAAAAGGTCGTAAAAAAATTTTGAAATACAGGTGATGAATCCGCTAAATATCGTCTTAAGTCATTTCTATTAAACTAATCATACTTTTTATATTTTTAACGTTAAGTTCACATTAATTTACATCTAAAACACGTATTTACAATACATTTGGGTGAATACAAAAAATAGAAAAAAAATTTGGGAAAAAATTTGGTAAAAAATGGTGATAATTCCGCTAAATATCGTTTAAAGTCATTTGTATTGAACTAATCATACTTTTTATATTTTTATCGTTAAGTTCACATTATTTTACATCTAAAACACGTCTTTACAATACATTTGGGTGAATATAAAAGGTCGTAAAAAAATTTTGAAATACAGGTGATGAATCCGCTAAATATCGTCTTAAGTCATTTCTATTAAACTAATCATACATTTTATATTTTTAACGTTAAGTTCACATTATTTTACATCTAAAACACGTGTTTACAATACATTTGGGTGAATACAAAAAATAGAAAAAAAATTTGGTAAAAAATGGTGATAATTCCGCTAAATATCGTTTAAAGTCATTTGTATTGAACTAATCATACTTTTTATATTTTTATCGTTAAGTTCACATTATTTTACATCGAAAACACGTCTTTACAATACATTTGGGTGAATATAAAAGGTCGTAAAAAAATTTTGAAATACAGGTGATGAATCCGCTAAATATCGTCTTAAGTCATTTCTATTAAACTAATCATACTTTTTATATTTTTAACGTTAAGTTCACATTATTTTACATCTAAAACACGTATTTACAATACATTTGGGTGAATACAAAAAATAGAAAAAAAATTTGGGAAAAAATTTGGTAAAAAATGGTGATAATTCCGCTAAATATCGTTTAAAGTCATTTGTATTGAACTAATCATACTTTTTATATTTTTATCGTTAAGTTCACATTATTTTACATCTAAAACACGTCTTTACAATACATTTGGGTGAATATAAAAGGTCGTAAAAAAATTTTGAAATACAGGTGATGAATCCGCTAAATATCGTCTTAAGTCATTTCTATTAAACTAATCATACATTTTATATTTTTAACGTTAAGTTCACATTATTTTACATCTAAAACACGTGTTTACCATACATTTGGGTGAATACAAAAAATAGAAAAAAAATTTGGTAAAAAATGGTGATAATTCCGCTAAATATCGTTTAAAGTCATTTGTATTGAACTAATCATACTTTTTATATTTTTATCGTTAAGTTCACATTATTTTACATCTAAAACACGTATTTACAATACATTTGGGTGAATACAAAAAATAGAAAAAAAATTTGGGAAAAAATTGGGTAAAAAATGGTGATAATTCCGCTAAATATCGTTTAAAGTCATTTGTATTGAACTAATCATACTTTTTATATTTTTATCGTTAAGTTCATATTATTTTACATCTAAAACACGTATTTACAATACATTTGGGTGAATACAAAAAATAGAAAAAAAATAGAAAAAAAATTTGGTAAAAAATGGTGATAATTCCGCTAAATATCGTTTAAAGTCATTTGTATTGAACTAATCATACTTTTTATATTTTTATCGTTAAGTTCACATTATTTTACATCTAAAACACGTATTTACAATACATTTGGGTGAATACAAAAAATAGAAAAAAAATTTGGGAAAAAATTTGGTAAAAAATGGTGATAATTCCGCTAAATATCGTTTAAAGTCATTTTTATTGAACTAATCATACTTTTTATATTTTTATCGTTAAGTTCACATTATTTTACATCTAAAACACGTATTTACAATACATTTGGGTGAATACAAAAAATAGAAAAAAAATTTGGGAAAAAATTTGGTAAAAAATGGTGATAATTCCGCTAAATATCGTTTAAAGTCATTTGTATTGAACTAATCATACTTTTTATATTTTTATCGTTAAGTTCACATTATTTTACATCTAAAACACGTCTTTACAATACATTTGGGTGAATATAAAAGGTCGTAAAAAAATTTTGAATTACAGGTGATGAATCCGCTAAATATCGTCTTAAGTCATTTCTATTAAACTAATCATACTTTTTATATTTTTAACGTTAAGTTCACATTATTTTACATCTAAAACACGTATCTACAATACATTTGGGTGAATACAAAAAATAGAAAAAAAATTTGGTAAAAAATGGTGATAATTCCGCTAAATATCGTTTAAAGTCATTTGTATTGAACTAATCATACTTTTTATATTTTTATCGTTAAGTTCACATTATTTTACATCTAAAACACGTATTTACAATACATTTGGGTGAATACAAAAAATAGAAAAAAAATTTGGGAAAAAATTTGTTAAAAAATGGTGATAATTCCGCTAAATATCGTTTAAAGTCATTTGTATTGAACTAATCATACTTTTTATATTTTTATCGTTAAGTTCACATTATTTTACATCTAAAACACGTATTTACAATACATTTGGGTGAATACAAAAAATAGAAAAAAAATTTGGGAAAAAATTGGGTAAAAAATGGTGATAATTCCGCTAAATATCGTTTAAAGTCATTTGTATTGAACTAATCATACTTTTTATATTTTTATCGTTAAGTTCATATTATTTTACATCTAAAACACGTATTTACAATACATTTGGGTGAATACAAAAAATAGAAAAAAAATAGAAAAAAAATTTGGTAAAAAATGGTGATAATTCCGCTAAATATCGTTTAATGTCATTTGTATTGAACTAATCATACTTTTTATATTTTTATCGTTAAGTTCACATTATTTTACATCTAAAACACGGATTTACAATACATTTGGGTGAATACAAAAAATAGAAAAAAAATTTGGGAAAAAATTTGGTAAAAAATGGTGATAATTCCGCTAAATATCGTTTAAAGTCATTTTTATTGAACTAATCATACTTTTTATATTTTTATCGTTAAGTTCACATTATTTTACATCTAAAACACGTCTTTACAATACATTTGGGTGAATATAAAAGGTCGTAAAAAAATTTTGAAATACAGGTGATGAATCCGCTAAATATCGTCTTAAGTCATTTCTATTAAACTAATCATACTTTTTATATTTTTAACGTTAAGTTCACATTATTTTACATCTAAAACACGTATCTACAATACATTTGGGTGAATACAAAAAATAGAAAAAAAATTTGGTAAAAAATGGTGATAATTCCGCTAAATATCGTTTAAAGTCATTTGTATTGAACTAATCATACTTTTTATATTTTTATCGTTAAGTTCATATTATTTTACATCTAAAACACGTATTTACAATACATTTGGGTGAATACAAAAAATAGAAAAAAAATAGAAAAAAAATTTGGTAAAAAATGGTGATAATTCCGCTAAATATCGTTTAAAGTCATTTGTATTGAACTAATCATACTTTTTATATTTTTATCGTTAAGTTCAAATTATTTTACATCTAAAACACGTATTTACAATACATTTGGGTGAATACAAAAAATAGAAAAAAAATTTGGGAAAAAATTTGGTAAAAAATGGTGATAATTCCGCTAAATATCGTTTAAAGTCATTTGTATTGAACTAATCATACTTTTTATATTTTTATCGTTAAGTTCACATTATTTTACATCTAAAACACGTATTTACAATGCATTTGGGTGAATACAAAAAATAGAAAAAAAATTTGGGAAAAAATTGGGTAAAAAATGGTGATAATTCCGCTAAATATCGTTTAAAGTCATTTGTATTGAACTAATCATACTTTTTATATTTTTATCGTTAAGTTCACATTATTTTACATCTAAAACACGTATTTACAATACATTTGGGTGAATACAAAAAATAGAAAAAAAATTTGGTAAAAAATGGTGATAATTCCGCTAAATATCGTTTAAAGTCATTTGTATTGAACTAATCATACTTTTTATATTTTTAACGTTAAGTTCACATTATTTTACATCTAAAACACGTGTTTACAATACATTTGGGTGAATACAAAAAATAGAAAAAAAATTTGGTAAAAAATGGTGATAATTCCGCTAAATATCGTTTAAAGTCATTTGTATTGAACTAATCATACTTTTTATATTTTTATCGTTAAGTTCACATTATTTTACATCTAAAACACGTATTTACAATACATTTGGGTGAATATAAAAGGTCGTAAAAAAATTTTGAAATACAGTTGATGAATCCGCTAAATATCGTCTTAAGTCATTTCTATTAAACTAATCATACTTTTTATATTTTTAACGTTAAGTTCACATTATTTTACATCTAAAACACGTGTTTACAATACATTTGGGTGAATACAAAAAATAGAAAAAAAATTTGGTAAAAAATGGTGATAATTCCGCTAAATATCGTTTAAAGTCATTTGTATTGAACTAATCATACTTTTTATATTTTTATCGTTAAGTTCACATTATTTTACATCTAAAACACGTATTTACAATTCATTTGGGTGAATACAAAAAATAGAAAAAAAATTTGGGAAAAAATTAGGTAAAAAATGGTGATAATTCCGCTAAATATCGTTTAAAGTCATTTGTATTGAACTTATCATACTTTTTATATTTTTATCGTTAAGTTCACATTATTTTACATCGAAAACACGTCTTTACAATACATTTGGGTGAATATAAAAGGTCGTAAAAAAATTTTGAAATACAGGTGATGAATCCGCTAAATATCGTCTTAAGTCATTTCTATTAAACTAATCATACTTTTTATATTTTTAACGTTAAGTTCACATTAATTTACATCTAAAACACGTATTTACAATACATTTGGGTGAATACAAAAAATAGAAAAAAAATTTGGGAAAAAATTTGGTAAAAAATGGTGATAATTCCGCTAAATATCGTTTAAAGTCATTTGTATTGAACTAATCATACTTTTTATATTTTTATCGTTAAGTTCACATTATTTTACATCTAAAACACGTCTTTACAATACATTTGGGTGAATATAAAAGGTCGTAAAAAAATTTTGAAATACAGGTGATGAATCCGCTAAATATCGTCTTAAGTCATTTCTATTAAACTAATCATACATTTTATATTTTTAACGTTAAGTTCACATTATTTTACATCTAAAACACGTGTTTACAATACATTTGGGTGAATACAAAAAATAGAAAAAAAATTTGGTAAAAAATGGTGATAATTCCGCTAAATATCGTTTAAAGTCATTTGTATTGAACTAATCATACTTTTTATATTTTTATCGTTAAGTTCACATTATTTTACATCGAAAACACGTCTTTACAATACATTTGGGTGAATATAAAAGGTCGTAAAAAAATTTTGAAATACAGGTGATGAATCCGCTAAATATCGTCTTAAGTCATTTCTATTAAACTAATCATACTTTTTATATTTTTAACGTTAAGTTCACATTATTTTACATCTAAAACACGTATTTACAATACATTTGGGTGAATACAAAAAATAGAAAAAAAATTTGGGAAAAAATTTGGTAAAAAATGGTGATAATTCCGCTAAATATCGTTTAAAGTCATTTGTATTGAACTAATCATACTTTTTATATTTTTATCGTTAAGTTCACATTATTTTACATCTAAAACACGTCTTTACAATACATTTGGGTGAATATAAAAGGTCGTAAAAAAATTTTGAAATACAGGTGATGAATCCGCTAAATATCGTCTTAAGTCATTTCTATTAAACTAATCATACATTTTATATTTTTAACGTTAAGTTCACATTATTTTACATCTAAAACACGTGTTTACCATACATTTGGGTGAATACAAAAAATAGAAAAAAAATTTGGTAAAAAATGGTGATAATTCCGCTAAATATCGTTTAAAGTCATTTGTATTGAACTAATCATACTTTTTATATTTTTATCGTTAAGTTCACATTATTTTACATCTAAAACACGTATTTACAATACATTTGGGTGAATACAAAAAATAGAAAAAAAATTTGGGAAAAAATTTGGTAAAAAATGGTGATAATTCCGCTAAATATCGTTTAAAGTCATTTGTATTGAACTAATCATACTTTTTATATTTTTATCGTTAAGTTCACATTATTTTACATCTAAAACACGTATTTACAATACATTTGGGTGAATACAAAAAATAGAAAAAAAATTTGGGAAAAAATTGGGTAAAAAATGGTGATAATTCCGCTAAATATCGTTTAAAGTCATTTGTATTGAACTAATCATACTTTTTATATTTTTATCGTTAAGTTCACATTATTTTACATCTAAAACACGTATTTACAATACATTTGGGTGAATACAAAAAATAGAAAAAAAATTTGGGAAAAAATTTGGTAAAAAATGGTGATAATTCCGCTAAATATCGTTTAAAGTCATTTGTATTGAACTAATCATACTTTTTATATTTTTATCGTTAAGTTCCCATTATTTTACATCTAAAACACGTATTTACAATACATTTGGGTGAATACAAAAAATAGAAAAAAAATTTGGGAAAAAATTGGGTAAAAAATGGTGATAATTCCGCTAAATATCGTTTAAAGTCATTTGTATTGAACTAATCATACTTTTTAAATTTTTATCGTTAAGTTCACATTACTTTTCATCTAAAACACGTCTTTACAATACATTTGGGTGAATATAATAGGTCGTAAAAAAATTTTGAAATACAGGTGATGAATCCGCTAAATATCGTCTTAAGTCATTTCTATTAAACTAATCATACTTTTTATATTTTTAACGTTAAGTTCACATTATTTTACATCTAAAACACGTATTTCCAATACATTTGGGTGAATACAAAAAATAGAAAAAAAATTTGGGAAAAAATTTGGTAAAAAATGGTGATAATTCCGCTAAATATCGTTTAAAGTCATTTGTATTGAACTAATCATACTTTTTATATTTTTATCGTTAAGTTCACATTATTTTACATCTAAAACACGTCTTTACATTACATTTGGGTGAATATAAAAGGTCGTAAAAAAATTTTGAAATACAGGTGATGAATCCGCTAAATATCGTCTTAAGTCATTTCTATTAAACTAATCATACTTTTTATATTTTTAACGTTAAGTTCACATTATTTTACATCTAAAACACGTGTTTACAATACATTTGGGTGAATACAAAAAATAGAAAAAAAATTTGGTAAAAAATGGTGATAATTCCGCTAAATATCGTTTAAAGTCATTTGTATTGAACTAATCATACTTTTTATATTTTTATCGTTAAGTTCACATTATTTTACATCTAAAACACGTATTTACAATACATTTGGGTGAATACAAAAAATAGAAAAAAAATTTGGGAAAAAATTTGGTAAAAAATGGTGATAATTCCGCTAAATATCGTTTAAAGTCATTTGTATTGAACTTATCATACTTTTTATATTTTTATCGTTAAGTTCACATTATTTTACATCGAAAACACGTCTTTACAATACATTTGGGTGAATATAAAAGGTCGTAAAAAAATTTTGAAATACAGGTGATGAATCCGCTAAATATCGTCTTAAGTCATTTCTATTAAACTAATCATACTTTTTATATTTTTAACGTTAAGTTCACATTATTTTACATCTAAAACACGTCTTTACAATACATTTGGGTGAATATAAAAGGTCGTAAAAAAATTTTGAAATACAGGTGATGAATCCGCTAAATATCGTCTTAAGTCATTTCTATTAAACTAATCATACATTTTATATTTTTAACGTAAAGTTCACATTATTTTACATCTAAAACACGTGTTTACAATACATTTGGGTGAATACAAAAAATAGAAAAAAAATTTGGTAAAAAATGGTGATAATTCCGCTAAATATCGTTTAAAGTCATTTGTATTGAACTAATCATACTTTTTATATTTTTATCGTTAAGTTCACATTATTTTACATCTAAAACACGTATTTACAATACATTTGGGTGAATATAAAAGGTCGTAAAAAAATTTTGAAATACAGTTGATGAATCCGCTAAATATCGTCTTAAGTCATTTCTATTAAACTAATCATACTTTTTATATTTTTAACGTTAAGTTCACATTATTTTACATCTAAAACACGTGTTTACAATACATTTGGGTGAATACAAAAAATAGAAAAAAAATTTGGTAAAAAATGGTGATAATTCCGCTAAATATCGTTTAAAGTCATTTGTATTGAACTAATCATACTTTTTATATTTTTATCGTTAAGTTCACATTATTTTACATCTAAAACACGTATTTACAATTCATTTGGGTGAATACAAAAAATAGAAAAAAAATTTGGGAAAAAATTAGGTAAAAAATGGTGATAATTCCGCTAAATATCGTTTAAAGTCATTTGTATTGAACTTATCATACTTTTTATATTTTTATCGTTAAGTTCACATTATTTTACATCGAAAACACGTCTTTACAATACATTTGGGTGAATATAAAAGGTCGTAAAAAAATTTTGAAATACACGTGATGAATCCGCTAAATATCGTCTTAAGTCATTTCTATTAAACTAATCATACTTTTTATATTTTTAACGTTAAGTTCACATTAATTTACATCTAAAACACGTATTTACAATACATTTGGGTGAATACAAAAAATAGAAAAAAAATTTGGGAAAAAATTTGGTAAAAAATGGTGATAATTCCGCTAAATATCGTTTAAAGTCATTTGTATTGAACTAATCATACTTTTTATATTTTTATCGTTAAGTTCACATTATTTTACATCTAAAACACGTCTTTACAATACATTTGGGTGAATATAAAAGGTCGTAAAAAAATTTTGAAATACAGGTGATGAATCCGCTAAATATCGTCTTAAGTCATTTCTATTAAACTAATCATACATTTTATATTTTTAACGTTAAGTTCACATTATTTTACATCTAAAACACGTGTTTACAATACATTTGGGTGAATACAAAAAATAGAAAAAAAATTTGGTAAAAAATGGTGATAATTCCGCTAAATATCGTTTAAAGTCATTTGTATTGAACTAATCATACTTTTTATATTTTTATCGTTAAGTTCACATTATTTTACATCGAAAACACGTCTTTACAATACATTTGGGTGAATATAAAAGGTCGTAAAAAAATTTTGAAATACAGGTGATGAATCCGCTAAATATCGTCTTAAGTCATTTCTATTAAACTAATCATACTTTTTATATTTTTAACGTTAAGTTCACATTATTTTACATCTAAAACACGTATTTACAATACATTTGGGTGAATACAAAAAATAGAAAAAAAATTTGGGAAAAAATTTGGTAAAAAATGGTGATAATTCCGCTAAATATCGTTTAAAGTCATTTGTATTGAACTAATCATACTTTTTATATTTTTATCGTTAAGTTCACATTATTTTACATCTAAAACACGTCTTTACAATACATTTGGGTGAATATAAAAGGTCGTAAAAAAATTTTGAAATACAGGTGATGAATCCGCTAAATATCGTCTTAAGTCATTTCTATTAAACTAATCATACATTTTATATTTTTAACGTTAAGTTCACATTATTTTACATCTAAAACACGTGTTTACCATACATTTGGGTGAATACAAAAAATAGAAAAAAAATTTGGTAAAAAATGGTGATAATTCCGCTAAATATCGTTTAAAGTCATTTGTATTGAACTAATCATACTTTTTATATTTTTATCGTTAAGTTCACATTATTTTACATCTAAAACACGTATTTACAATACATTTGGGTGAATACAAAAAATAGAAAAAAAATTTGGGAAAAAATTTGGTAAAAAATGGTGATAATTCCGCTAAATATCGTTTAAAGTCATTTGTATTGAACTAATCATACTTTTTATATTTTTATCGTTAAGTTCACATTATTTTACATCTAAAACACGTATTTACAATACATTTGGGTGAATACAAAAAATAGAAAAAAAATTTGGGAAAAAATTGGGTAAAAAATGGTGATAATTCCGCTAAATATCGTTTAAAGTCATTTGTATTGAACTAATCATACTTTTTATATTTTTATCGTTAAGTTCACATTATTTTACATCTAAAACACGTATTTACAATACATTTGGGTGAATACAAAAAATAGAAAAAAAATTTGGGAAAAAATTTGGTAAAAAATGGTGATAATTCCGCTAAATATCGTTTAAAGTCATTTGTATTGAACTAATCATACTTTTTATATTTTTATCGTTAAGTTCCCATTATTTTACATCTAAAACACGTATTTACAATACATTTGGGTGAATACAAAAAATAGAAAAAAAATTTGGGAAAAAATTGGGTAAAAAATGGTGATAATTCCGCTAAATATCGTTTAAAGTCATTTGTATTGAACTAATCATACTTTTTAAATTTTTATCGTTAAGTTCACATTACTTTACATCTAAAACACGTCTTTACAATACATTTGGGTGAATATAATAGGTCGTAAAAAAATTTTGAAATACAGGTGATGAATCCGCTAAATATCGTCTTAAGTCATTTCTATTAAACTAATCATACTTTTTATATTTTTAACGTTAAGTTCACATTATTTTACATCTAAAACACGTATTTCCAATACATTTGGGTGAATACAAAAAATAGAAAAAAAATTTGGGAAAAAATTTGGTAAAAAATGGTGATAATTCCGCTAAATATCGTTTAAAGTCATTTGTATTGAACTAATCATACTTTTTATATTTTTATCGTTAAGTTCACATTATTTTACATCTAAAACACGTCTTTACATTACATTTGGGTGAATATAAAAGGTCGTAAAAAAATTTTGAAATACAGGTGATGAATCCGCTAAATATCGTCTTAAGTCATTTCTATTAAACTAATCATACTTTTTATATTTTTAACGTTAAGTTCACATTATTTTACATCTAAAACACGTGTTTACAATACATTTGGGTGAATACAAAAAATAGAAAAAAAATTTGGTAAAAAATGGTGATAATTCCGCTAAATATCGTTTAAAGTCATTTGTATTGAACTAATCATACTTTTTATATTTTTATCGTTAAGTTCACATTATTTTACATCTAAAACACGTATTTACAATACATTTGGGTGAATACAAAAAATAGAAAAAAAATTTGGGAAAAAATTTGGTAAAAAATGGTGATAATTCCGCTAAATATCGTTTAAAGTCATTTGTATTGAACTTATCATACTTTTTATATTTTTATCGTTAAGTTCACATTATTTTACATCGAAAACACGTCTTTACAATACATTTGGGTGAATATAAAAGGTCGTAAAAAAATTTTGAAATACAGGTGATGAATCCGCTAAATATCGTCTTAAGTCATTTCTATTAAACTAATCATACTTTTTATATTTTTAACGTTAAGTTCACATTATTTTACATCTAAAACACGTGTTTACAATACATTTGGGTGAATACAAAAAATAGAAAAAAAATTTGGTAAAAAATGGTGATAATTCCGCTAAATATCGTTTAAAGTCATTTGTATTGAACTAATCATACTTTTTATATTTTTATCGTTAAGTTCACATTATTTTACATCTAAAACACGTATTTACAATACATTTGGGTGAATACAAAAAATAGAAAAAAAATTTGGGAAAAAATTTGGTAAAAAATGGTGATAATTCCGCTAAATATCGTTTAAAGTCATTTGTATTGAACTAATCATACTTTTTATATTTTTATCGTTAAGTTCACATTATTTTACATCGAAAACACGTCTTTACAATACATTTGGGTGAATATAAAAGGTCGTAAAAAAATTTTGAAATACAGGTGATGAATCCGCTAAATATCGTCTTAAGTCATTTCTATTAAACTAATCATACTTTTTATATTTTTAACGTTAAGTTCACATTATTTTACATCTAAAACACGTATTTACAATACATTTGGGTGAATACAAAAAACAGAAAAAAAATTTGGGAAAAAATTTGGTAAAAAATGGTGATAATTCCGCTAAATATCGTTTAAAGTCATTTGTATTGAACTAATCATACTTTTTATATTTTTATCGTTAAGTTCACATTATTTTACATCTAAAACACGTCTTTACAATACATTTGGGTGAATATAAAAGGTCGTAAAAAAATTTTGAAATACAGGTGATGAATCCGCTAAATATCGTCTTAAGTCATTTCTATTAAACTAATCATACATTTTATATTTTTAACGTTAATTTCACATTATTTTACATCTAAAACACGTGTTTACAATACATTTGGGTGAATACAAAAAATAGAAAAAAAATTTGGTAAAAAATGGTGATAATTCCGCTAAATATCGTTTAAAGTCATTTGTATTGAACTAATCATACTTTTTATATTTTTATCGTTAAGTTCACATTATTTTACATCTAAAACACGTATTTACAATACATTTGGGTGAATACAAAAAATAGAAAAAAAATTTGGGAAAAAATTTGGTAAAAAATGGTGATAATTCCGCTAAATATCGTTTAAAGTCATTTGTATTGAACTAATCATACTTTTTATATTTTTATCGTTAAGTTCACATTATTTTACATCTAAAACACGTATTTACAATACATTTGGGTGAATACAAAAAATAGAAAAAAAATTTGGGAAAAAATTGGGTAAAAAATGGTGATAATTCCGCTAAATATCGTTTAAAGTCATTTGTATTGAACTAATCATACTTTTTATATTTTTATCGTTAAGTTCACATTATTTTACATCTAAAACACGTATTTACAATACATTTGGGTGAATACAAAAAATAGAAAAAAAATTTGGGAAAAAATTTGGTAAAAAATGGTGATAATTCCGCTAAATATCGTTTAAAGTCATTTGTATTGAACTAATCATACTTTTTATATTTTTATCGTTAAGTTCACATTATTTTACATCGAAAACACGTCTTTACAATACATTTGGGTGAATATAAAAGGTCGTAAAAAAATTTTGAAATACAGGTGATGAATCCGCTAAATATCGTCTTAAGTCATTTCTATTAAACTAATCATACTTTTTATATTTTTAACGTTAAGTTCACATTATTTTACATCTAAAACACGTATTTACAATACATTTGGGTGAATACAAAAAATAGAAAAAAAATTTGGGAAAAAATTTGGTAAAAAATGGTGATAATTCCGCTAAATATCGTTTAAAGTCATTTGTATTGAACTAATCATACTTTTTATATTTTTATCGTTAAGTTCACATTATTTTACATCTAAAACACGTCTTTACAATACATTTGGGTGAATATAAAAGGTCGTAAAAAAATTTTGAAATACAGGTGATGAATCCGCTAAATATCGTCTTAAGTCATTTCTATTAAACTAATCATACATTTTATATTTTTAACGTTAATTTCACATTATTTTACATCTAAAACACGTGTTTACAATACATTTGGGTGAATACAAAAAATAGAAAAAAAATTTGGTAAAAAATGGTGATAATTCCGCTAAATATCGTTTAAAGTCATTTGTATTGAACTAATCATACTTTTTATATTTTTATCGTTAAGTTCACATTATTTTACATCTAAAACACGTATTTACAATACATTTGGGTGAATACAAAAAATAGAAAAAAAATTTGGGAAAAAATTTGGTAAAAAATGGTGATAATTCCGCTAAATATCGTTTAAAGTCATTTGTATTGAACTAATCATACTTTTTATATTTTTATCGTTAAGTTCACATTATTTTACATCTAAAACACGTATTTACAATACATTTGGGTGAATACAAAAAATAGAAAAAAAATTTGGGAAAAAATTGGGTAAAAAATGGTGATAATTCCGCTAAATATCGTTTAAAGTCATTTGTATTGAACTAATCATACTTTTTATATTTTTATCGTTAAGTTCACATTATTTTACATCTAAAACACGTATTTACAATACATTTGGGTGAATACAAAAAATAGAAAAAAAATTTGGGAAAAAATTTGGTAAAAAATGGTGATAATTCCGCTAAATATCGTTTAAAGTCATTTGTATTGAACTAATCATACTTTTTATATTTTTATCGTTAAGTTCACATTATTTTACATCTAAAACACGTATTTACAATACATTTGGGTGAATACAAAAAATAGAAAAAAAATTTGGGAAAAAATTTGGTAAAAAATGGTGATAATTCCGCTAAATATCGTTTAAAGTCATTTGTATTGAACTTATCATACTTTTTATATTTTTATCGTTAAGTTCACATTATTTTACATCGAAAACACGTCTTTACAATACATTTGGGTGAATATAAAAGGTCGTAAAAAAATTTTGAAATACAGGTGATGAATCCGCTAAATATCGTCTTAAGTCATTTCTATTAAACTAATCATACTTTTTATATTTTTAACGTTAAGTTCACATTATTTTACATCTAAAACACGTGTTTACAATACATTTGGGTGAATACAAAAAATAGAAAAAAAATTTGGTAAAAAATGGTGATAATTCCGCTAAATATCGTTTAAAGTCATTTGTATTGAACTAATCATACTTTTTATATTTTTATCGTTAAGTTCACATTATTTTACATCTAAAACACGTATTTACAATACATTTGGGTGAATACAAAAAATAGAAAAAAAATTTGGGAAAAAATTTGGTAAAAAATGGTGATAATTCCGCTAAATATCGTTTAAAGTCATTTGTATTGAACTAATCATACTTTTTATATTTTTATCGTTAAGTTCACATTATTTTACATCGAAAACACGTCTTTACAATACATTTGGGTGAATATAAAAGGTCGTAAAAAAATTTTGAAATACAGGTGATGAATCCGCTAAATATCGTCTTAAGTCATTTCTATTAAACTAATCATACTTTTTATATTTTTAACGTTAAGTTCACATTATTTTACATCTAAAACACGTATTTACAATACATTTGGGTGAATACAAAAAACAGAAAAAAAATTTGGGAAAAAATTTGGTAAAAAATGGTGATAATTCCGCTAAATATCGTTTAAAGTCATTTGTATTGAACTAATCATACTTTTTATATTTTTATCGTTAAGTTCACATTATTTTACATCTAAAACACGTCTTTACAATACATTTGGGTGAATATAAAAGGTCGTAAAAAAATTTTGAAATACAGGTGATGAATCCGCTAAATATCGTCTTAAGTCATTTCTATTAAACTAATCATACATTTTATATTTTTAACGTTAATTTCACATTATTTTACATCTAAAACACGTGTTTACAATACATTTGGGTGAATACAAAAAATAGAAAAAAAATTTGGTAAAAAATGGTGATAATTCCGCTAAATATCGTTTAAAGTCATTTGTATTGAACTAATCATACTTTTTATATTTTTATCGTTAAGTTCACATTATTTTACATCTAAAACACGTATTTACAATACATTTGGGTGAATACAAAAAATAGAAAAAAAATTTGGGAAAAAATTTGGTAAAAAATGGTGATAATTCCGCTAAATATCGTTTAAAGTCATTTGTATTGAACTAATCATACTTTTTATATTTTTATCGTTAAGTTCACATTATTTTACATCTAAAACACGTATTTACAATACATTTGGGTGAATACAAAAAATAGAAAAAAAATTTGGGAAAAAATTGGGTAAAAAATGGTGATAATTCCGCTAAATATCGTTTAAAGTCATTTGTATTGAACTAATCATACTTTTTATATTTTTATCGTTAAGTTCACATTATTTTACATCTAAAACACGTATTTACAATACATTTGGGTGAATACAAAAAATAGAAAAAAAATTTGGGAAAAAATTTGGTAAAAAATGGTGATAATTCCGCTAAATATCGTTTAAAGTCATTTGTATTGAACTAATCATACTTTTTATATTTTTATCGTTAAGTTCACATTATTTTACATCGAAAACACGTCTTTACAATACATTTGGGTGAATATAAAAGGTCGTAAAAAAATTTTGAAATACAGGTGATGAATCCGCTAAATATCGTCTTAAGTCATTTCTATTAAACTAATCATACTTTTTATATTTTTAACGTTAAGTTCACATTATTTTACATCTAAAACACGTATTTACAATACATTTGGGTGAATACAAAAAATAGAAAAAAAATTTGGGAAAAAATTTGGTAAAAAATGGTGATAATTCCGCTAAATATCGTTTAAAGTCATTTGTATTGAACTAATCATACTTTTTATATTTTTATCGTTAAGTTCACATTATTTTACATCTAAAACACGTCTTTACAATACATTTGGGTGAATATAAAAGGTCGTAAAAAAATTTTGAAATACAGGTGATGAATCCGCTAAATATCGTCTTAAGTCATTTCTATTAAACTAATCATACATTTTATATTTTTAACGTTAAGTTCACATTATTTTACATCTAAAACACGTGTTTACAATACATTTGGGTGAATACACAAAATAGAAAAAAAATTTGGTAAAAAATGGTGATAATTCCGCTAAATATCGTTTAAAGTCATTTGTATTGAACTAATCATACTTTTTATATTTTTATCGTTAAGTTCACATTATTTTACATCTAAAACACGTATTTACAATACATTTGGGTGAATACAAAAAATAGAAAAAAAATTTGGGAAAAAATTTGGTAAAAAATGGTGATAATTCCGCTAAATATCGTTTAAAGTCATTTGTATTGAACTAATCATACTTTTTATATTTTTATCGTTAAGTTCACATTATTTTACATCTAAAACACGTATTTACAATACATTTGGGTGAATACAAAAAATAGAAAAAAAATTTGGGAAAAAATTGGGTAAAAAATGGTGATAATTCCGCTAAATATCGTTTAAAGTCATTTGTATTGAACTAATCATACTTTTTATATTTTTATCGTTAAGTTCACATTATTTTACATCTAAAACACGTATTTACAATACATTTGGGTGAATACAAAAAATAGAAAAAAAATTTGGGAAAAAATTTGGTAAAAAATGGTGATAATTCCGCTAAATATCGTTTAAAGTCATTTGTATTGAACTAATCATACTTTTTATATTTTTATCGTTAAGTTCCCATTATTTTACATCTAAAACACGTATTTACAATACATTTGGGTGAATACAAAAAATAGAAAAAAAATTTGGGAAAAAATTGGGTAAAAAATGGTGATAATTCCGCTAAATATCGTTTAAAGTCATTTGTATTGAACTAATCATACTTTTTAAATTTTTATCGTTAAGTTCACATTACTTTACATCTAAAACACGTCTTTACAATACATTTGGGTGAATATAATAGGTCGTAAAAAAATTTTGAAATACAGGTGATGAATCCGCTAAATATCGTCTTAAGTCATTTCTATTAAACTAATCATACTTTTTATATTTTTAACGTTAAGTTCACATTATTTTACATCTAAAACACGTATTTCCAATACATTTGGGTGAATACAAAAAATAGAAAAAAAATTTGGGAAAAAATTTGGTAAAAAATGGTGATAATTCCGCTAAATATCGTTTAAAGTCATTTGTATTGAACTAATCATACTTTTTATATTTTTATCGTTAAGTTCACATTATTTTACATCTAAAACACGTCTTTACATTACATTTGGGTGAATATAAAAGGTCGTAAAAAAATTTTGAAATACAGGTGATGAATCCGCTAAATATCGTCTTAAGTCATTTCTATTAAACTAATCATACTTTTTATATTTTTAACGTTAAGTTCACATTATTTTACATCTAAAACACGTGTTTACAATACATTTGGGTGAATACAAAAAATAGAAAAAAAATTTGGTAAAAAATGGTGATAATTCCGCTAAATATCGTTTAAAGTCATTTGTATTGAACTAATCATACTTTTTATATTTTTATCGTTAAGTTCACATTATTTTACATCTAAAACACGTCTTTACAATACATTTGGGTGAATATAAAAGGTCGTAAAAAAATTTTGAAATACAGGTGATGAATCCGCTAAATATCGTCTTAAGTCATTTCTATTAAACTAATCATACATTTTATATTTTTAACGTTAAGTTCACATTATTTTACATCTAAAACACGTGTTTACAATACATTTGGGTGAATACAAAAAATAGAAAAAAAATTTGGTAAAAAATGGTGATAATTCCGCTAAATATCGTTTAAAGTCATTTGTATTGAACTAATCATACTTTTTATATTTTTATCGTTAAGTTCACATTATTTTACATCTAAAACACGTATTTACAATACATTTGGGTGAATACAAAAAATAGAAAAAAAATTTGGGAAAAAATTTGGTAAAAAATGGTGATAATTCCGCTAAATATCGTTTAAAGTCATTTGTATTGAACTAATCATACTTTTTATATTTTTATCGTTAAGTTCACATTATTTTACATCGAAAACACGTCTTTACAATACATTTGGGTGAATATAAAAGGTCGTAAAAAAATTTTGAAATACAGGTGATGAATCCGCTAAATATCGTCTTAAGTCATTTCTATTAAACTAATCATACTTTTTATATTTTTAACGTTAAGTTCACATTATTTTACATCTAAAACACGTATTTACAATACATTTGGGTGAATACAAAAAATAGAAAAAAAATTTGGGAAAAAATTTGGTAAAAAATGGTGATAATTCCGCTAAATATCGTTTAAAGTCATTTGTATTGAACTAATCATACTTTTTATATTTTTATCGTTAAGTTCACATTATTTTACATCTAAAACACGTCTTTACAATACATTTGGGTGAATATAAAAGGTCGTAAAAAAATTTTGAAATACAGGTGATGAATCCGCTAAATATCGTCTTAAGTCATTTCTATTAAACTAATCATACATTTTATATTTTTAACGTTAAGTTCACATTATTTTACATCTAAAACACGTGTTTACAATACATTTGGGTGAATACAAAAAATAGAAAAAAAATTTGGTAAAAAATGGTGATAATTCCGCTAAATATCGTTTAAAGTCATTTGTATTGAACTAATCATACTTTTTATATTTTTATCGTTAAGTTCACATTATTTTACATCTAAAACACGTATTTACAATACATTTGGGTGAATACAAAAAATAGAAAAAAAATTTGGGAAAAAATTTGGTAAAAAATGGTGATAATTCCGCTAAATATCGTTTAAAGTCATTTGTATTGAACTAATCATACTTTTTATATTTTTATCGTTAAGTTCACATTATTTTACATCTAAAACACGTCTTTACATTACATTTGGGTGAATATAAAAGGTCGTAAAAAAATTTTGAAATACAGGTGATGAATCCGCTAAATATCGTCTTAAGTCATTTCTATTAAACTAATCATACTTTTTATATTTTTAACGTTAAGTTCACATTATTTTACATCTAAAACACGTGTTTACAATACATTTGGGTGAATACAAAAAATAGAAAAAAAATTTGGTAAAAAATGGTGATAATTCCGCTAAATATCGTTTAAAGTCATTTGTATTGAACTAATCATACTTTTTATATTTTTATCGTTAAGTTCACATTATTTTACATCTAAAACACGTATTTACAATACATTTGGGTGAATACAAAAAATAGTAAAAAAATTTGGGAAAAAATTTGGTAAAAAATGGTGATAATTCCGCTAAATATCGTTTAAAGTCATTTGTATTGAACTTATCATACTTTTTATATTTTTATCGTTAAGTTCACATTATTTTACATCGAAAACACGTCTTTACAATACATTTGGGTGAATATAAAAGGTCGTAAAAAAATTTTGAAATACAGGTGATGAATCCGCTAAATATCGTCTTAAGTCATTTCTATTAAACTAATCATACTTTTTATATTTTTAACGTTAAGTTCACATTATTTTACATCTAAAACACGTATTTACAATACATTTGGGTGAATACAAAAAATAGAAAAAAAATTTGGGAAAAAATTTGGTAAAAAATGTCGATAATTCCGCTAAATATCGTTTAAAGTCATTTGTATTGAACTAATCATACTTTTTATATTTTTATCGTTAAGTTCACATTATTTTACATCTAAAACACGTCTTTACAATACATTTGGGTGAATATAAAAGGTCGTAAAAAAATTTTGAAATACAGGTGATGAATCCGCTAAATATCGTCTTAAGTCATTTCTATTAAACTAATCATACATTTTATATTTTTAACGTTAAGTTCACATTATTTTACATCTAAAACACGTGTTTACAATACATTTGGATGAATACAAAAAATAGAAAAAAAATTTGGTAAAAAATGGTGATAATTCCGCTAAATATCGTTTAAAGTCATTTGTATTGAACTAATCATACTTTTTATATTTTTATCGTTAAGTTCACATTATTATACATCTAAAACACGTATTTACAATACATTTGGGTGAATACAAAAAATAGAAAAAAAATTTGGGAAAAAATTTGGTAAAAAATGGTGATAATTCCGCTAAATATCGTTTAAAGTCATTTGTATTGAACTAATCATACTTTTTATATTTTTATCGTTAAGTTCACATTATTTTACATCTAAAACACGTCTTTACATTACATTTGGGTGAATATAAAAGGTCGTAAAAAAATTTTGAAATACAGGTGATGAATCCGCTAAATATCGTCTTAAGTCATTTCTATTAAACTAATCATACTTTTTATATTTTTAACGTTAAGTTCACATTATTTTACATCTAAAACACGTGTTTACAATACATTTGGGTGAATACAAAAAATAGAAAAAAAATTTGGTAAAAAATGGTGATAATTCCGCTAAATATCGTTTAAAGTCATTTGTATTGAACTAATCATACTTTTTATATTTTTATCGTTAAGTTCACATTATTTTACATCTAAAACACGTATTTACAATACATTTGGGTGAATACAAAAAATAGAAAAAAAATTTGGGAAAAAATTTGGTAAAAAATGGTGATAATTCCGCTAAATATCGTTTAAAGTCATTTGTATTGAACTAATCATACTTTTTATATTTTTATCGTTAAGTTCCCATTATTTTACATCTAAAACACGTATTTACAATACATTTGGGTGAATACAAAAAATAGAAAAAAAATTTGGGAAAAAATTGGGTAAAAAATGGTGATAATTCCGCTAAATATCGTTTAAAGTCATTTGTATTGAACTAATCATACTTTTTAAATTTTTATCGTTAAGTTCACATTACTTTACATCTAAAACACGTCTTTACAATACATTTGGGTGAATATAATAGGTCGTAAAAAAATTTTGAAATACAGGTGATGAATCCGCTAAATATCGTCTTAAGTCATTTCTATTAAACTAATCATACTTTTTATATTTTTAACGTTAAGTTCACATTATTTTACATCTAAAACACGTATTTCCAATACATTTGGGTGAATACAAAAAATAGAAAAAAAATTTGGGAAAAAATTTGGTAAAAAATGGTGATAATTCCGCTAAATATCGTTTAAAGTCATTTGTATTGAACTAATCATACTTTTTATATTTTTATCGTTAAGTTCACATTATTTTACATCTAAAACACGTCTTTACATTACATTTGGGTGAATATAAAAGGTCGTAAAAAAATTTTGAAATACAGGTGATGAATCCGCTAAATATCGTCTTAAGTCATTTCTATTAAACTAATCATACTTTTTATATTTTTAACGTTAAGTTCACATTATTTTACATCTAAAACACGTGTTTACAATACATTTGGGTGAATACAAAAAATAGAAAAAAAATTTGGTAAAAAATGGTGATAATTCCGCTAAATATCGTTTAAAGTCATTTGTATTGAACTAATCATACTTTTTATATTTTTATCGTTAAGTTCACATTATTTTACATCTAAAACACGTATTTACAATACATTTGGGTGAATACAAAAAATAGAAAAAAAATTTGGGAAAAAATTTGGTAAAAAATGGTGATAATTCCGCTAAATATCGTTTAAAGTCATTTGTATTGAACTTATCATACTTTTTATATTTTTATCGTTAAGTTCACATTATTTTACATCGAAAACACGTCTTTACAATACATTTGGGTGAATATAAAAGGTCGTAAAAAAATTTTGAAATACAGGTGATGAATCCGCTAAATATCGTCTTAAGTCATTTCTATTAAACTAATCATACTTTTTATATTCTTAACGTTAAGTTCACATTATTTTACATCTAAAACACGTATTTACAATACATTTGGGTGAATACAAAAAATAGAAAAAAAATTTGGGAAAAAATTTGGTAAAAAATGGTGATAATTCCGCTAAATATCGTTTAAAGTCATTTGTATTGAACTAATCATACTTTTTATATTTTTATCGTTAAGTTCACATTATTTTACATCTAAAACACGTCTTTACAATACATTTGGGTGAACATAAAAGGTCGTAAAAAAATTTTGAAATACAGGTGATGAATCCGCTAAATATCGTCTTAAGTCATTTCTATTAAACTAATCATACATTTTATATTTTTAACGTTAAGTTCACATTATTTTACATCTAAAACACGTGTTTACAATACATTTGGGTGAATACAAAAAATAGAAAAAAAATTTGGTAAAAAATGGTGATAATTCCGCTAAATATCGTTTAAAGTCATTTGTATTGAACTAATCATACTTTTTATATTTTTATCGTTAAGTTCACATTATTTTACATCTAAAACACGTATTTACAATACATTTGGGTGAATACAAAAAATAGAAAAAAAATTTTGAAGTACAGGTGATGAATCCGCTAAATATCGTCTTAAGTCATTTCTATTAAACTAATCATACTTTTTATATTTTTAACGTTAAGTTCACATTATTTTACATCTAAAACACGTATTTACAATACATTTGGGTGAATACAAAAAATAGAAAAAAAATTTGGGAAAAAATTTGGTAAAAAATGGTGATAATTCCGCTAAATATCGTTTAAAGTCATTTGTATTGAACTAATCATACTTTTTATATTTTTATCGTTAAGTTCACATTATTTTACATCTAAAACACGTCTTTACAATACATTTGGGTGAATATAAAAGGTCGTAAAAAAATTTTGAAATACAGGTGATGAATCCGCTAAATATCGTCTTAAGTCATTTCTATTAAACTAATCATACATTTTATATTTTTAACGTTAAGTTCACATTATTTTACATCTAAAACACGTGTTTACAATACATTTGGGTGAATACAAAAAATAGAAAAAAAATTTGGTAAAAAATGGTGATAATTCTGCTAAATATCGTTTAAAGTCATTTGTATTGAACTAATCATACTTTTTATATTTTTATCGTTAAGTTCACATTATTTTACATCTAAAACACGTATTTACAATACATTTGGGTGAATACAAAAAATAGAAAAAAAATTTGGGAAAAAATTTGGTAAAAAATGGTGATAATTCCGCTAAATATCGTTTAAAGTCATTTGTATTGAACTAATCATACTTTTTATATTTTTATCGTTAAGTTCACATTATTTTACATCTAAAACACGTCTTTACATTACATTTGGGTGAATATAAAAGGTCGTAAAAAAATTTTGAAATACAGGTGATGAATCCGCTAAATATCGTCTTAAGTCATTTCTATTAAACTAATCATACTTTTTATATTTTTAACGTTAAGTTCACATTATTTTACATCTAAAACACGTGTTTACAATACATTTGGGTGAATACAAAAAATAGAAAAAAAATTTGGTAAAAAATGGTGATAATTCCGCTAAATATCGTTTAAAGTCATTTGTATTGAACTAATCATACTTTTTATATTTTTATCGTTAAGTTCCCATTATTTTACATCTAAAACACGTATTTACAATACATTTGGGTGAATACAAAAAATAGAAAAAAAATTTGGGAAAAAATTGGGTAAAAAATGGTGATAATTCCGCTAAATATCGTTTAAAGTCATTTGTATTGAACTAATCATACTTTTTAAATTTTTATCGTTAAGTTCACATTACTTTACATCTAAAACACGTCTTTACAATACATTTGGGTGAATATAATAGGTCGTAAAAAAATTTTGAAATACAGGTGATGAATCCGCTAAATATCGTCTTAAGTCATTTCTATTAAACTAATCATACTTTTTATATTTTTAACGTTAAGTTCACATTATTTTACATCTAAAACACGTATTTCCAATACATTTGGGTGAATACAAAAAATAGAAAAAAAATTTGGGAAAAAATTTGGTAAAAAATGGTGATAATTCCGCTAAATATCGTTTAAAGTCATTTGTATTGAACTAATCATACTTTTTATATTTTTATCGTTAAGTTCACATTATTTTACATCTAAAACACGTCTTTACATTACATTTGGGTGAATATAAAAGGTCGTAAAAAAATTTTGAAATACAGGTGATGAATCCGCTAAATATCGTCTTAAGTCATTTCTATTAAACTAATCATACTTTTTATATTTTTAACGTTAAGTTCACATTATTTTACATCTAAAACACGTGTTTACAATACATTTGGGTGAATACAAAAAATAGAAAAAAAATTTGGTAAAAAATTTGGTAAAAAATGGTGATAATTCCGCTAAATATCGTTTAAAGTCATTTGTATTGAACTTATCATACTTTTTATATTTTTATCGTTAAGTTCACATTATTTTACATCGAAAACACGTCTTTACAATACATTTGGGTGAATATAAAAGGTCGTAAAAAAATTTTGAAATACAGGTGATGAATCCGCTAAATATCGTCTTAAGTCATTTCTATTAAACTAATCATACTTTTTATATTTTTAACGTTAAGTTCACATTATTTTACATCTAAAACACGTATTTACAATACATTTGGGTGAATACAAAAAATAGAAAAAAAATTTGGGAAAAAATTTGGTAAAAAATGGTGATAATTCCGCTAAATATCGTTTAAAGTCATTTGTATTGAACTAATCATACTTTTTATATTTTTATCGTTAAGTTCACATTATTTTACATCTAAAACACGTCTTTACAATACATTTGGGTGAACATAAAAGGTCGTAAAAAAATTTTGAAATACAGGTGATGAATCCGCTAAATATCGTCTTAAGTCATTTCTATTAAACTAATCATACATTTTATATTTTTAACGTTAAGTTCACATTATTTTACATCTAAAACACGTGTTTACAATACATTTGGGTGAATACAAAAAATAGAAAAAAAATTTGGTAAAAAATGGTGATAATTCCGCTAAATATCGTTTAAAGTCATTTGTATTGAACTAATCATACTTTTTATATTTTTATCGTTAAGTTCACATTATTTTACATCTAAAACACGTATTTACAATACATTTGGGTGAATACAAAAAATAGAAAAAAAATTTTGAAGTACAGGTGATGAATCCGCTAAATATCGTCTTAAGTCATTTCTATTAAACTAATCATACTTTTTATATTTTTAACGTTAAGTTCACATTATTTTACATCTAAAACACGTATTTACAATACATTTGGGTGAATACAAAAAATAGAAAAAAAATTTGGGAAAAAATTTGGTAAAAAATGGTGATAATTCCGCTAAATATCGTTTAAAGTCATTTGTATTGAACTAATCATACTTTTTATATTTTTATCGTTAAGTTCACATTATTTTACATCTAAAACACGTCTTTACAATACATTTGGGTGAATATAAAAGGTCGTAAAAAAATTTTGAAATACAGGTGATGAATCCGCTAAATATCGTCTTAAGTCATTTCTATTAAACTAATCATACATTTTATATTTTTAACGTTAAGTTCACATTATTTTACATCTAAAACACGTGTTTACAATACATTTGGGTGAATACAAAAAATAGAAAAAAAATTTGGTAAAAAATGGTGATAATTCTGCTAAATATCGTTTAAAGTCATTTGTATTGAACTAATCATACTTTTTATATTTTTATCGTTAAGTTCACATTATTTTACATCTAAAACACGTATTTACAATACATTTGGGTGAATACAAAAAATAGAAAAAAAATTTGGGAAAAAATTTGGTAAAAAATGGTGATAATTCCGCTAAATATCGTTTAAAGTCATTTGTATTGAACTAATCATACTTTTTATATTTTTATCGTTAAGTTCACATTATTTTACATCTAAAACACGTCTTTACATTACATTTGGGTGAATATAAAAGGTCGTAAAAAAATTTTGAAATACAGGTGATGAATCCGCTAAATATCGTCTTAAGTCATTTCTATTAAACTAATCATACTTTTTATATTTTTAACGTTAAGTTCACATTATTTTACATCTAAAACACGTGTTTACAATACATTTGGGTGAATACAAAAAATAGAAAAAAAATTTGGTAAAAAATGGTGATAATTCCGCTAAATATCGTTTAAAGTCATTTGTATTGAACTAATCATACTTTTTATATTTTTATCGTTAAGTTCACATTATTTTACATCTAAAACACGTATTTACAATACATTTGGGTGAATACAAAAAATAGAAATAAAATTTGGGAAAAAATTTGGTAAAAAATGGTGATAATTCCGCTAAATATCGTTTAAAGTCATTTGTATTGAACTAATCATACTTTTTATATTTTTATCGTTAAGTTCCCATTATTTTACATCTAAAACACGTATTTACAATACATTTGGGTGAATACAAAAAATAGAAAAAAAATTTGGGAAAAAATTGGGTAAAAAATGGTGATAATTCCGCTAAATATCGTTTAAAGTCATTTGTATTGAACTAATCATACTTTTTAAATTTTTATCGTTAAGTTCACATTACTTTACATCTAAAACACGTCTTTACAATACATTTGGGTGAATATAATAGGTCGTAAAAAAATTTTGAAATACAGGTGATGAATCCGCTAAATATCGTCTTAAGTCATTTCTATTAAACTAATCATACTTTTTATATTTTTAACGTTAAGTTCACATTATTTTACATCTAAAACACGTATTTCCAATACATTTGGGTGAATACAAAAAATAGAAAAAAAATTTGGGAAAAAATTTGGTAAAAAATGGTGATAATTCCGCTAAATATCGTTTAAAGTCATTTGTATTGAACTAATCATACTTTTTATATTTTTATCGTTAAGTTCACATTATTTTACATCTAAAACACGTCTTTACATTACATTTGGGTGAATATAAAAGGTCGTAAAAAAATTTTGAAATACAGGTGATGAATCCGCTAAATATCGTCTTAAGTCATTTCTATTAAACTAATCATACTTTTTATATTTTTAACGTTAAGTTCACATTATTTTACATCTAAAACACGTGTTTACAATACATTTGGGTGAATACAAAAAATAGAAAAAAAATTTGGTAAAAAATGGTGATAATTCCGCTAAATATCGTTTAAAGTCATTTGTATTGAACTAATCATACTTTTTATATTTTTATCGTTAAGTTCACATTATTTTACATCTAAAACACGTATTTACAATACATTTGGGTGAATACAAAAAATAGAAAAAAAATTTGGGAAAAAATTTGGTAAAAAATGGTGATAATTCCGCTAAATATCGTTTAAAGTCATTTGTATTGAACTTATCATACTTTTTATATTTTTATCGTTAAGTTCACATTATTTTACATCGAAAACACGTCTTTACAATACATTTGGGTGAATATAAAAGGTCGTAAAAAAATTTTGAAATACAGGTGATGAATCCGCTAAATATCGTCTTAAGTCATTTCTATTAAACTAATCATACTTTTTATATTTTTAACGTTAAGTTCACATTATTTTACATCTAAAACACGTATTTACAATACATTTGGGTGAATACAAAAAATAGAAAAAAAATTTGGGAAAAAATTTGGTAAAAAATGGTGATAATTCCGCTAAATATCGTTTAAAGTCATTTGTATTGAACTAATCATACTTTTTATATTTTTATCGTTAAGTTCACATTATTTTACATCTAAAACACGTCTTTACAATACATTTGGGTGAACATAAAAGGTCGTAAAAAAATTTTGAAATACAGGTGATGAATCCGCTAAATATCGTCTTAAGTCATTTCTATTAAACTAATCATACATTTTATATTTTTAACGTTAAGTTCACATTATTTTACATCTAAAACACGTGTTTACAATACATTTGGGTGAATACAAAAAATAGAAAAAAAATTTGGTAAAAAATGGTGATAATTCCGCTAAATATCGTTTAAAGTCATTTGTATTGAACTAATCATACTTTTTATATTTTTATCGTTAAGTTCACATTATTTTACATCTAAAACACGTATTTACAATACATTTGGGTGAATACAAAAAATAGAAAAAAAATTTGGGAAAAAATTTGGTAAAAAATGGTGATAATTCCGCTAAATATCGTTTAAAGTCATTTGTATTGAACTAATCATACTTTTTATATTTTTATCGTTAAGTTCACATTATTTTACATCGAAAACACGTCTTTACAATACATTTGGGTGAATATAAAAGGTCGTAAAAAAATTTTGAAATACAGGTGATGAATCCGCTAAATATCGTCTTAAGTCATTTCTATTAAACTAATCATACTTTTTATATTTTTAACGTTAAGTTCACATTATTTTACATCTAAAACACGTATTTACAATACATTTGGGTGAATACAAAAAATAGAAAAAAAATTTGGGAAAAAATTTGGTAAAAAATGGTGATAATTCCGCTAAATATCGTTTAAAGTCATTTGTATTGAACTAATCATACTTTTTATATTTTTATCGTTAAGTTCACATTATTTTACATCTAAAACACGTCTTTACAATACATTTGGGTGAATATAAAAGGTCGTAAAAAAATTTTGAAATACAGGTGATGAATCCGCTAAATATCGTCTTAAGTCATTTCTATTAAACTAATCATACATTTTATATTTTTAACGTTAAGTTCACATTATTTTACATCTAAAACACGTGTTTACAATACATTTGGGTGAATACAAAAAATAGAAAAAAAATTTGGTAAAAAATGGTGATAATTCCGCTAAATATCGTTTAAAGTCATTTGTATTGAACTAATCATACTTTTTATATTTTTATCGTTAAGTTCACATTATTTTACATCTAAAACACGTATTTACAATACATTTGGGTGAATACAAAAAATAGAAAAAAAATTTGGGAAAAAATTTGGTAAAAAATGGTGATAATTCCGCTAAATATCGTTTAAAGTCATTTGTATTGAACTAATCATACTTTTTATATTTTTATCGTTAAGTTCACATTATTTTACATCTAAAACACGTCTTTACATTACATTTGGGTGAATATAAAAGGTCGTAAAAAAATTTTGAAATACAGGTGATGAATCCGCTAAATATCGTCTTAAGTCATTTCTATTAAACTAATCATACATTTTATATTTTTAACGTTAAGTTCACATTATTTTACATCTAAAACACGTGTTTACAATACATTTGGGTGAATACAAAAAATAGAAAAAAAATTTGGTAAAAAATGGTGATAATTCCGCTAAATATCGTTTAAAGTCATTTGTATTGAACTAATCATACTTTTTATATTTTTATCGTTAAGTTCACATTATTTTACATCTAAAACACGTATTTACAATACATTTGGGTGAATACAAAAAATAGAAAAAAAATTTGGGAAAAAATTTGGTAAAAAATGGTGATAATTCCGCTAAATATCGTTTAAAGTCATTTGTATTGAACTAATCATACTTTTTATATTTTTATCGTTAAGTTCACATTATTTTACATCGAAAACACGTCTTTACAATACATTTGGGTGAATATAAAAGGTCGTAAAAAAATTTTGAAATACAGGTGATGAATCCGCTAAATATCGTCTTAAGTCATTTCTATTAAACTAATCATACTTTTTATATTTTTAACGTTAAGTTCACATTATTTTACATCTAAAACACGTATTTACAATACATTTGGGTGAATACAAAAAATAGAAAAAAAATTTGGGAAAAAATTTGGTAAAAAATGGTGATAATTCAGCTAAATATCGTTTAAAGTCATTTGTATTGAACTAATCATACTTTTTATATTTTTATCGTTAAGTTCACATTATTTTACATCTAAAACACGTCTTTACAATACATTTGGGTGAATATAAAAGGTCGTAAAAAAATTTTGAAATACAGGTGATGAATCCGCTAAATATCGTCTTAAGTCATTTCTATTAAACTAATCATACATTTTATATTTTTAACGTTAAGTTCACATTATTTTACATCTAAAACACGTGTTTACAATACATTTGGGTGAATACAAAAAATAGAAAAAAAATTTGGTAAAAAATGGTGATAATTCCGCTAAATATCGTTTAAAGTCATTTGTATTGAACTAATCATACTTTTTATATTTTTATCGTTAAGTTCACATTATTTTACATCTAAAACACGTATTTACAATACATTTGGGTGAATACAAAAAATAGAAAAAAAATTTGGGAAAAAATTTGGTAAAAAATGGTGATAATTCCGCTAAATATCGTTTAAAGTCATTTGTATTGAACTAATCATACTTTTTATATTTTTATCGTTAAGTTCACATTATTTTACATCTAAAACACGTCTTTACATTACATTTGGGTGAATATAAAAGGTCGTAAAAAAATTTTGAAATACAGGTGATGAATCCGCTAAATATCGTCTTAAGTCATTTCTATTAAACTAATCATACTTTTTATATTTTTAACGTTAAGTTCACATTATTTTACATCTAAAACACGTGTTTACAATACATTTGGGTGAATACAAAAAATAGAAAAAAAATTTGGTAAAAAATGGTGATAATTCCGCTAAATATCGTTTAAAGTCATTTGTATTGAACTAATCATACTTTTTATATTTTTATCGTTAAGTTCACATTATTTTACATCTAAAACACGTATTTACAATACATTTGGGTGAATACAAAAAATAGAAAAAAAATTTGGGAAAAAATTTGGTAAAAAATGGTGATAATTCCGCTAAATATCGTTTAAAGTCATTTGTATTGAACTTATCATACTTTTTATTTTTTTATCGTTAAGTTCACATTATTTTACATCGAAAACACGTCTTTACAATACATTTGGGTGAATATAAAAGGTCGTAAAAAAATTTTGAAATACAGGTGATGAATCCGCTAAATATCGTCTTAAGTCATTTCTATTAAACTAATCATACTTTTTATATTTTTAACGTTAAGTTCACATTATTTTACATCTAAAACACGTATTTACAATACATTTGGGTGAATACAAAAAATAGAAAAAAAATTTGGGAAAAAATTTGGTAAAAAATGGTGATAATTCCGCTAAATATCGTTTAAAGTCATTTGTATTGAACTAATCATACTTTTTATATTTTTATCGTTAAGTTCACATTATTTTACATCTAAAACACGTCTTTACAATACATTTGGGTGAATATAAAAGGTCGTAAAAAAATTTTGAAATACAGGTGATGAATCCGCTAAATATCGTCTTAAGTCATTTCTATTAAACTAATCATACATTTTATATTTTTAACGTTAAGTTCACATTATTTTACATCTAAAACACGTGTTTACAATACATTTGGGTGAATACAAAAAATAGAAAAAAAATTTGGTAAAAAATGGTGATAATTCCGCTAAATATCGTTTAAAGTCATTTGTATTGAACTAATCATACTTTTTATATTTTTATCGTTAAGTTCACATTATTTTACATCTAAAACACGTATTTACAATACATTTGGGTGAATACAAAAAATAGAAAAAAAATTTGGGAAAAAATTGGGTAAAAAATGGTGATAATTCCGCTAAATATCGTTTAAAGTCATTTGTATTGAACTAATCATACTTTTTATATTTTTATCGTTAAGTTCACATTATTTTACATCTAAAACACGTATTTACAATACATTTGGGTGAATACAAAAAATAGAAAAAAAATTTGGGAAAAAATTTGGTAAAAAATGGTGATAATTCCGCTAAATATCGTTTAAAGTCATTTGTATTGAACTTATCATACTTTTTATATTTTTATCGTTAAGTTCACATTATTTTACATCGAAAACACGTCTTTACAATACATTTGGGTGAATATAAAAGGTCGTAAAAAAATTTTGAAATACAGGTGATGAATCCGCTAAATATCGTCTTAAGTCATTTCTATTAAACTAATCATACTTTTTATATTTTTAACGTTAAGTTCACATTATTTTACATCTAAAACACGTATTTACAATACATTTGGGTGAATACAAAAAATAGAAAAAAAATTTGGGAAAAAATTTGGTAAAAAATGGTGATAATTCCGCTAAATATCGTTTAAAGTCATTTGTATTGAACTAATCATACTTTTTATATTTTTATCGTTAAGTTCACATTATTTTACATCTAAAACACGTCTTTACAATACATTTGGGTGAACATAAAAGGTCGTAAAAAAATTTTGAAATACAGGTGATGAATCCGCTAAATATCGTCTTAAGTCATTTCTATTAAACTAATCATACATTTTATATTTTTAACGTTAAGTTCACATTATTTTACATCTAAAACACGTGTTTACAATACATTTGGGTGAATACAAAAAATAGAAAAAAAATTTGGTAAAAAATGGTGATAATTCCGCTAAATATCGTTTAAAGTCATTTGTATTGAACTAATCATACTTTTTATATTTTTATCGTTAAGTTCACATTATTTTACATCTAAAACACGTATTTACAATACATTTGGGTGAATACAAAAAATAGAAAAAAAATTTGGGAAAAAATTTGGTAAAAAATGGTGATAATTCCGCTAAATATCGTTTAAAGTCATTTGTATTGAACTAATCATACTTTTTATATTTTTATCGTTAAGTTCACATTATTTTACATCGAAAACACGTCTTTACAATACATTTGGGTGAATATAAAAGGTCGTAAAAAAATTTTGAAATACAGGTGATGAATCCGCTAAATATCGTCTTAAGTCATTTCTATTAAACTAATCATACTTTTTATATTTTTAACGTTAAGTTCACATTATTTTACATCTAAAACACGTATTTACAATACATTTGGGTGAATACAAAAAATAGAAAAAAAATTTGGGAAAAAATTTGGTAAAAAATGGTGATAATTCCGCTAAATATCGTTTAAAGTCATTTGTATTGAACTAATCATACTTTTTATATTTTTATCGTTAAGTTCACATTATTTTACATCTAAAACACGTCTTTACAATACATTTGGGTGAATATAAAAGGTCGTAAAAAAATTTTGAAATACAGGTGATGAATCCGCTAAATATCGTCTTAAGTCATTTCTATTAAACTAATCATACATTTTATATTTTTAACGTTAAGTTCACATTATTTTACATCTAAAACACGTGTTTACAATACATTTGGGTGAATACAAAAAATAGAAAAAAAATTTGGTAAAAAATGGTGATAATTCCGCTAAATATCGTTTAAAGTCATTTGTATTGAACTAATCATACTTTTTATATTTTTATCGTTAAGTTCACATTATTTTACATCTAAAACACGTATTTACAATACATTTGGGTGAATACAAAAAATAGAAAAAAAATTTGGGAAAAAATTTGGTAAAAAATGGTGATAATTCCGCTAAATATCGTTTAAAGTCATTTGTATTGAACTAATCATACTTTTTATATTTTTATCGTTAAGTTCACATTATTTTACATCTAAAACACGTCTTTACATTACATTTGGGTGAATATAAAAGGTCGTAAAAAAATTTTGAAATACAGGTGATGAATCCGCTAAATATCGTCTTAAGTCATTTCTATTAAACTAATCATACATTTTATATTTTTAACGTTAAGTTCGCATTATTTTACATCTAAAACACGTGTTTACAATACATTTGGGTGAATACAAAAAATAGAAAAAAAATTTGGTAAAAAATGGTGATAATTCCGCTAAATATCGTTTAAAGTCATTTGTATTGAACTAATCATACTTTTTATATTTTTATCGTTAAGTTCACATTATTTTACATCTAAAACACGTATTTACAATACATTTGGGTGAATACAAAAAATAGAAAAAAAATTTGGGAAAAAATTTGGTAAAAAATGGTGATAATTCCGCTAAATATCGTTTAAAGTCATTTGTATTGAACTAATCATACTTTTTATATTTTTATCGTTAAGTTCACATTATTTTACATCGAAAACACGTCTTTACAATACATTTGGGTGAATATAAAAGGTCGTAAAAAAATTTTGAAATACAGGTGATGAATCCGCTAAATATCGTCTTAAGTCATTTCTATTAAACTAATCATACTTTTTATATTTTTAACGTTAAGTTCACATTATTTTACATCTAAAACACGTATTTACAATACATTTGGGTGAATACAAAAAATAGAAAAAAAATTTGGGAAAAAATTTGGTAAAAAATGGTGATAATTCAGCTAAATATCGTTTAAAGTCATTTGTATTGAACTAATCATACTTTTTATATTTTTATCGTTAAGTTCACATTATTTTACATCTAAAACACGTCTTTACAATACATTTGGGTGAATATAAAAGGTCGTAAAAAAATTTTGAAATACAGGTGATGAATCCGCTAAATATCGTCTTAAGTCATTTCTATTAAACTAATCATACATTTTATATTTTTAACGTTAAGTTCACATTATTTTACATCTAAAACACGTGTTTACAATACATTTGGGTGAATACAAAAAATAGAAAAAAAATTTGGTAAAAAATGGTGATAATTCCGCTAAATATCGTTTAAAGTCATTTGTATTGAACTAATCATACTTTTTATATTTTTATCGTTAAGTTCACATTATTTTACATCTAAAACACGTATTTACAATACATTTGGGTGAATACAAAAAATAGAAAAAAAATTTGGGAAAAAATTTGGTAAAAAATGGTGATAATTCCGCTAAATATCGTTTAAAGTCATTTGTATTGAACTAATCATACTTTTTATATTTTTATCGTTAAGTTCACATTATTTTACATCTAAAACACGTCTTTACATTACATTTGGGTGAATATAAAAGGTCGTAAAAAAATTTTGAAATACAGGTGATGAATCCGCTAAATATCGTCTTAAGTCATTTCTATTAAACTAATCATACTTTTTATATTTTTAACGTTAAGTTCACATTATTTTACATCTAAAACACGTGTTTACAATACATTTGGGTGAATACAAAAAATAGAAAAAAAATTTGGTAAAAAATGGTGATAATTCCGCTAAATATCGTTTAAAGTCATTTGTATTGAACTAATCATACTTTTTATATTTTTATCGTTAAGTTCACATTATTTTACATCTAAAACACGTATTTACAATACATTTGGGTGAATACAAAAAATAGAAAAAAAATTTGGGAAAAAATTTGGTAAAAAATGGTGATAATTCCGCTAAATATCGTTTAAAGTCATTTGTATTGAACTTATCATACTTTTTATTTTTTTATCGTTAAGTTCACATTATTTTACATCGAAAACACGTCTTTACAATACATTTGGGTGAATATAAAAGGTCGTAAAAAAATTTTGAAATACAGGTGATGAATCCGCTAAATATCGTCTTAAGTCATTTCTATTAAACTAATCATACTTTTTATATTTTTAACGTTAAGTTCACATTATTTTACATCTAAAACACGTATTTACAATACATTTGGGTGAATACAAAAAATAGAAAAAAAATTTGGGAAAAAATTTGGTAAAAAATGGTGATAATTCCGCTAAATATCGTTTAAAGTCATTTGTATTGAACTAATCATACTTTTTATATTTTTATCGTTAAGTTCACATTATTTTACATCTAAAACACGTCTTTACAATACATTTGGGTGAATATAAAAGGTCGTAAAAAAATTTTGAAATACAGGTGATGAATCCGCTAAATATCGTCTTAAGTCATTTCTATTAAACTAATCATACATTTTATATTTTTAACGTTAAGTTCACATTATTTTACATCTAAAACACGTGTTTACAATACATTTGGGTGAATACAAAAAATAGAAAAAAAATTTGGTAAAAAATGGTGATAATTCCGCTAAATATCGTTTAAAGTCATTTGTATTGAACTAATCATACTTTTTATATTTTTATCGTTAAGTTCACATTATTTTACATCTAAAACACGTATTTACAATACATTTGGGTGAATACAAAAAATAGAAAAAAAATTTGGGAAAAAATTTGGTAAAAAATGGTGATAATTCCGCTAAATATCGTTTAAAGTCATTTGTATTGAACTAATCATACTTTTTATATTTTTATCGTTAAGTTCACATTATTTTACATCTAAAACACGTCTTTACATTACATTTGGGTGAATATAAAAGGTCGTAAAAAAATTTTGAAATACAGGTGATGAATCCGCTAAATATCGTCTTAAGTCATTTCTATTAAACTAATCATACTTTTTATATTTTTAACGTTAAGTTCACATTATTTTACATCTAAAACACGTGTTTACAATACATTTGGGTGAATACAAAAAATAGAAAAAAAATTTGGTAAAAAATGGTGATAATTCCGCTAAATATCGTTTAAAGTCATTTGTATTGAACTAATCATACTTTTTATATTTTTATCGTTAAGTTCACATTATTTTACATCTAAAACACGTATTTACAATACATTTGGGTGAATACAAAAAATAGAAAAAAAATTTGGGAAAAAATTTGGTAAAAAATGGTGATAATTCCGCTAAATATCGTTTAAAGTCATTTGTATTGAACTTATCATACTTTTTATATTTTTATCGTTAAGTTCACATTATTTTACATCGAAAACACGTCTTTACAATACATTTGGGTGAATATAAAAGGTCGTAAAAAAATTTTGAAATACAGGTGATGAATCCGCTAAATATCGTCTTAAGTCATTTCTATTAAACTAATCATACTTTTTATATTTTTAACGTTAAGTTCACATTATTTTACATCTAAAACACGTATTTACAATACATTTGGGTGAATACAAAAAATAGAAAAAAAATTTGGGAAAAAATTTGGTAAAAAATGGTGATAATTCCGCTAAATATCGTTTAAAGTCATTTGTATTGAACTAATCATACTTTTTATATTTTTATCGTTAAGTTCACATTATTTTACATCTAAAACACGTCTTTACAATACATTTGGGTGAATATAAAAGGTCGTAAAAAAATTTTGAAATACAGGTGATGAATCCGCTAAATATCGTCTTAAGTCATTTCTATTAAACTAATCATACATTTTATATTTTTAACGTTAAGTTCACATTATTTTACATCTAAAACACTTGTTTACAATACATTTGGGTGAATACAAAAAATAGAAAAAAAATTTGGTAAAAAATGGTGATAATTCCGCTAAATATCGTTTAAAGTCATTTGTATTGAACTAATCATACTTTTTATATTTTTATCGTTAAGTTCACATTATTTTACATCTAAAACACGTATTTACAATACATTTGGGTGAATACAAAAAATAGAAAAAAAATTTGGGAAAAAATTTGGTAAAAAATGGTGATAATTCCGCTAAATATCGTTTAAAGTCATTTGTATTGAACTAATCATACTTTTTATATTTTTATCGTTAAGTTCACATTATTTTACATCGAAAACACGTCTTTACAATACATTTGGGTGAATATAAAAGGTCGTAAAAAAATTTTGAAATACAGGTGATGAATCCGCTAAATATCGTCTTAAGTCATTTCTATTAAACTAATCATACTTTTTATATTTTTAACGTTAAGTTCACATTATTTTACATCTAAAACACGTATTTACAATACATTTGGGTGAATACAAAAAATAGAAAAAAAATTTGGGAAAAAATTTGGTAAAAAATGGTGATAATTCCGCTAAATATCGTTTAAAGTCATTTGTATTGAACTAATCATACTTTTTATATTTTTATCGTTAAGTTCACATTATTTTACATCTAAAACACGTCTTTACAATACATTTGGGTGAATATAAAAGGTCGTAAAAAAATTTTGAAATACAGGTGATGAATCCGCTAAATATCGTCTTAAGTCATTTCTATTAAACTAATCATACATTTTATATTTTTAACGTTAAGTTCACATTATTTTACATCTAAAACACGTGTTTACAATACATTTGGGTGAATACAAAAAATAGAAAAAAAATTTGGTAAAAAATGGTGATAATTCCGCTAAATATCGTTTAAAGTCATTTGTATTGAACTAATCATACTTTTTATATTTTTATCGTTAAGTTCACATTATTTTACATCTAAAACACGTATTTACAATACATTTGGGTGAATACAAAAAATAGAAAAAAAATTTGGGAAAAAATTTGGTAAAAAATGGTGATAATTCCGCTAAATATCGTTTAAAGTCATTTGTATTGAACTAATCATACTTTTTATATTTTTATCGTTAAGTTCACATTATTTTACATCGAAAACACGTCTTTACAATACATTTGGGTGAATATAAAAGGTCGTAAAAAAATTTTGAAATACAGGTGATGAATCCGCTAAATATCGTCTTAAGTCATTTCTATTAAACTAATCATACTTTTTATATTTTTAACGTTAAGTTCACATTATTTTACATCTAAAACACGTATTTACAATACATTTGGGTGAATACAAAAAATAGAAAAAAAATTTGGGAAAAAATTTGGTAAAAAATGGTGATAATTCCGCTAAATATCGTTTAAAGTCATTTGTATTGAACTAATCATACTTTTTATATTTTTATCGTTAAGTTCACATTATTTTACATCTAAAACACGTCTTTACAATACATTTGGGTGAATATAAAAGGTCGTAAAAAAATTTTGAAATACAGGTGATGAATCCGCTAAATATCGTCTTAAGTCATTTCTATTAAACTAATCATACATTTTATATTTTTAACGTTAAGTTCACATTATTTTACATCTAAAACACGTGTTTACAATACATTTGGGTGAATACAAAAAATAGAAAAAAAATTTGGTAAAAAATGGTGATAATTCCGCTAAATATCGTTTAAAGTCATTTGTATTGAACTAATCATACTTTTTATATTTTTATCGTTAAGTTCACATTATTTTACATCTAAAACACGTATTTACAATACATTTGGTTGAATACAAAAAATAGAAAAAAAATTTGGGAAAAAATTTGGTAAAAAATGGTGATAATTCCGCTAAATATCGTTTAAAGTCATTTGTATTGAACTAATCATACTTTTTATATTTTTATCGTTAAGTTCACATTATTTTACATCTAAAACACGTATTTACAATACATTTGGGTGAATACAAAAAATAGAAAAAAAATTTGGGAAAAAATTGGGTAAAAAATGGTGATAATTCCGCTAAATATCGTTTAAAGTCATTTGTATTAAACTAATCATACTTTTTATATTTTTATCGTTAAGTTCACATTATTTTACATCTAAAACACGTATTTACAATACATTTGGGTGAATACAAAAAATAGGAAAAAAATTTGGGAAAAAATTTGGTAAAAAATGGTGATAATTCCGCTAAATATCGTTTAAAGTCATTTGTATTGAACTAATCATACTTTTTATATTTTTATCGTTAAGTTCACATTATTTTACATCGAAAACACGTCTTTAAAATACATTTGGGTGAATATAAAAGGTCATAAAAAAATTTTGAAATACAGGTGATGAATCCGCTAAATATCGTCTTAAGTCATTTCTATTAAACTAATCATACTTTTTATATTTTTAACGTTAAGTTCACATTATTTTACATCTAAAACACGTGTTTACAATACATTTGGGTGAATACAAAAAATAGAAAAAAAATTTGGTAAAAAATGGTGATAATTCCGCTAAATATCGTTTAAAGTCATTTGTATTGAACTAATCATACTTTTTATATTTTTATCGTTAAGTTCACATTATTTTACATCTAAAACACGTATTTACTATACATTTGGGTGAATACAAAAAATAGAAAAAAAATTTGGGAAAAAATTTGGTAAAAAATGGTGATAATTCCGCTAAATATCGTTTAAAGTCATTTGTATTGAACTAATCATACTTTTTATATTTTTATCGTTAAGTTCACATTATTTTACATCTAAAACACGTCTTTACAATACATTTGGGTGAATATAAAAGGTCGTAAAAAAATTTTGAAATACAGTTGATGAATCCGCTAAATATCGTCTTAAGTCATTTCTATTAAACTAATCATACTTTTTATATTTTTAACGTTAAGTTCACATTATTTTACATCTAAAACACGTGTTTACAATACATTTGGGTGAATTCAAAAAATAGAAAAAAAATTTGGGAAAAAATTGGTTAAAAAATGGTGATAATTCCGCTAAATATCGTTTAAAGTCATTTGTATTGAACTAATCATACTTTTTATATTTTTATCGTTAAGTTCACATTATTTTACATCTAAAACACGTATTTACAATACATTTGGGTGAATACAATAAATAGAAAAAAAATTTGGGAAAAAATTTGGTAAAAAATGGTGATAATTCCGCTAAATATCGTTTAAAGTCATTTGTATTGAACTAATCATACTTTTTATATTTTTATCGTTAAGTTCACATTATTTTACATCTAAAACACGTATTTACAATACATTTGGGTGAATACAAAAAATAGAAAAAAAATTTGGGAAAAAATTGGGTAAAAAATGGTGATAATTCCGCTAAATATCGTTTAAAGTCATTTGTATTGAACTAATCATACTTTTTATATTTTTATCGTTAAGTTCACATAATTTTACATCTAAAACACGTCTTTACAATACATTTGGGTGAATATAAAAGGTCGTAAAAAAATTTTGAAATACAGGTGATGAATCCGCTAAATATCGTCTTAAGTCATTTCTATTAAACTAATCATACTTTTTATATTTTTAACGTTAAGTTCACATTATTTTACATCTAAAACACGTGTTTACAATACATTTGGGTGAATACAAAAAATAGAAAAAAAATTTGGGAAAAAATCGGGTAAAAAATGGTGATAATTCCGCTAAATATCGTTTAAAGTCATTTGTATTGAACTAATCATACTTTTTATATTTTTATCGTTAAGTTCACATTATTTTACATCTAAAACACGTATTTACAATACATTTGGGTGAATACAAAAAATAGAAAAAAAATTTGGTAAAAAATGGTGATAATTCCGCTAAATATCGTTTAAAGTCATTTGTATTGAACTAATCATACTTTTTATATTTTTAACGTTAAGTTCACATTATTTTACATCTAAAACACGTATTTACAATACATTTGGGTGAATATAAAAGGTCGTAAAAAAATTTTGAAATACAGGTGATGAATCTGCTAAATATCGTCTTAAGTCATTTCTATTAAACTAATCATACTTTTTATATTTTTAACGTTAAGTTCACATTATTTTACATCTAAAACACGTGTTTACAATACATTTGGGTGAATACAAAAAATAGAAAAAAAATTTGGTAAAAAATGGTGATAATTCCGCTAAATATCGTTTAAAGTCATTTGTATTGAACTAATCATACTTTTTATATTTTTATCGTTAAGTTCACATTATTTTACATCTAAAACACGTATTTACAATACATTTGGGTGAATACAAAAAATAGAAAAAAAATTTGGGAAAAAATTTGGTAAAAAATGGTGATAATTCCGCTAAATATCGTTTAAAGTCATTTGTATTGAACTAATCATACTTTTTATATTTTTATCGTTAAGTTCACATAATTTTACATCTAAAACACGTCTTTACAATACATTTGGGTGAATATATAAGGTCGTAAAAAAATTTTGAAATACAGGTGATGAATCCGCTAAATATCGTCTTAAGTCATTTCTATTAAACTAATCATACTTTTTATATTTTTAACGTTAAGTTCACATTATTTTACATCTAAAACACGTATTTACAATACATTTGGGTGAATACAAAAAATAGAAAAAAAATTTGGGAAAAAATTTGGTAAAAAATGGTGATAATTCCGCTAAATATCGTTTAAAGTCATTTGTATTGAACTAATCATACTTTTTATATTTTTATCGTTAAGTTCACATTATTTTACATCTAAAAAACGTATTTACAATACATTTGGGTGAATACAATAAATAGAAAAAAAATTTGGGAAAAAATTTGGTAAAAAATGGTGATAATTCCGCTAAATATCGTTTAAAGTCATTTGTATTGAACTAATCATACTTTTTATATTTTTATCGTTAAGTTCACATTATTTTACATCTAAAACACGTATTTACAATACATTTGGGTGAATACAAAAAATAGAAAAAAAATTTGGGAAAAAATTGGGTAAAAAATGGTGATAATTCCGCTAAATATCGTTTAAAGTCATTTGTATTGAACTAATCATACTTTTTATATTTTTATCGTTAAGTTCACATAATTTTACATCTAAAACACGTCTTTACAATACATTTGGGTGAATATAAAAGGTCGTAAAAAAATTTTGAAATACAGGTGATGAATCCGCTAAATATCGTCTTAAGTCATTTCTATTAAACTAATCATACTTTTTATATTTTTAACGTTAAGTTCACATTATTTTACATCTAAAACACGTGTTTACAATACATTTGGGTGAATACAAAAAATAGAAAAAAAATTTGGGAAAAAATCGGGTAAAAAATGGTGATAATTCCGCTAAATATCGTTTAAAGTCATTTGTATTGAACTAATCATACTTTTTATATTTTTATCGTTAAGTTCACATTATTTTACATCTAAAACACGTATTTACAATACATTTGGGTGAATACAAAAAATAGAAAAAAAATTTGGTAAAAAATGGTGATAATTCCGCTAAATATCGTTTAAAGTCATTTGTATTGAACTAATCATACTTTTTATATTTTTAACGTTAAGTTCACATTATTTTACATCTAAAACACGTATTTACAATACATTTGGGTGAATATAAAAGGTCGTAAAAAAATTTTGAAATACAGGTGATGAATCCGCTAAATATCGTCTTAAGTCATTTCTATTAAACTAATCATACTTTTTATATTTTTAACGTTAAGTTCACATTATTTTACATCTAAAACACGTGTTTACAATACATTTGGGTGAATACAAAAAATAGAAAAAAAATTTGGTAAAAAATGGTGATAATTCCGCTAAATATCGTTTAAAGTCATTTGTATTGAACTAATCATACTTTTTATATTTTTATCGTTAAGTTCACATTATTTTACATCTAAAACACGTATTTACAATACATTTGGGTGAATACAAAAAATAGAAAAAAAATTTGGGAAAAAATTTGGTAAAAAATGGTGATAATTCCGCTAAATATCGTTTAAAGTCATTTGTATTGAACTAATCATACTTTTTATATTTTTATCGTTAAGTTCACATAATTTTACATCTAAAACACGTCTTTACAATACATTTGGGTGAATATATAAGGTCGTAAAAAAATTTTGAAATACAGGTGATGAATCCGCTAAATATCGTCTTAAGTCATTTCTATTAAACTAATCATACTTTTTATATTTTTAACGTTAAGTTCACATTATTTTACATCTAAAACACGTATTTACAATACATTTGGGTGAATACAAAAAATAGAAAAAAAATTTGGGAAAAAATTTGGTAAAAAATGGTGATAATTCCGCTAAATATCGTTTAAAGTCATTTGTATTGAACTAATCATACTTTTTATATTTTTATCGTTAAGTTCACATTATTTTACATCTAAAACACGTCTTTACAATACATTTGGGTGAATATAAAAGGTCGTAAAAAAATTTTGAAATACAGGTGATGAATCCGCTAAATATCGTCTTAAGTCATTTCTATTAAACTAATCATACATTTTATATTTTTAACGTTAAGTTCACATTATTTTACATCTAAAACACGTGTTTACAATACATTTGGGTGAATACAAAAAATAGAAAAAAAATTTGGTAAAAAATGGTGATAATTCCGCTAAATATCGTTTAAAGTCATTTGTATTGAACTAATCATACTTTTTATATTTTTATCGTTAAGTTCACATTATTTTACATCTAAAACACGTATTTACAATACATTTGGGTGAATACAAAAAATAGAAAAAAAATTTGGGAAAAAATTTGGTAAAAAATGGTGATAATTCCGCTAAATATCGTTTAAAGTCATTTGTATTGAACTAATCATACTTTTTATATTTTTATCGTTAAGTTCACATTATTTTACATCGAAAACACGTCTTTACAATACATTTGGGTGAATATAAAAGGTCGTAAAAAAATTTTGAAATACAGGTGATGAATCCGCTAAATATCGTCTTAAGTCATTTCTATTAAACTAATCATACTTTTTATATTTTTAACGTTAAGTTCACATTATTTTACATCTAAAACACGTGTTTACAATACATTTGGGTGAATACAAAAAATAGAAAAAAAATTTGGTAAAAAATGGTGATAATTCCGCTAAATATCGTTTAAAGTCATTTGTATTGAACTAATCATACTTTTTATATTTTTATCGTTAAGTTCACATTATTTTACATCTAAAACACGTATTTACAATACATTTGGGTGAATACAAAAAATAGAAAAAAAATTTGGTAAAAAATGGTGATAATTCCGCTAAATATCGTTTAAAGTCATTTGTATTGAACTAATCATACTTTTTATATTTTTATCGTTAAGTTCACATTATTTTACATCTAAAACACGTCTTTACAATACATTTGGGTGAATATAAAAGGTCGTAAAAAAATTTTGAAATACAGTTGATGAATCCGCTAAATATCGTCTTAAGTCATTTCTATTAAACTAATCATACTTTTTATATTTTTAACGTTAAGTTCACATTATTTTACATCTAAAACACGTGTTTACAATACATTTGGGTGAATTCAAAAAATAGAAAAAAAATTTGGGAAAAAATTGGTTAAAAAATGGTGATAATTCCGCTAAATATCGTTTAAAGTCATTTGTATTGAACTAATCATACTTTTTATATTTTTATCGTTATGTTCACATTATTTTACATCTAAAACACGTATTTACAATACATTTGGGTGAATATAAAAGGTCGTAAAAAAATTTTGAAATACAGGTGATGAATCCGCTAAATATCGTCTTAAGTCATTTCTATTAAACTAATCATACTTTTTATATTTTTAACGTTAAGTTCACATTATTTTACATCTAAAACACGTGTTTACAATACATTTGGGTGAATACAAAAAATAGAAAAAAAAATTTGGTAAAAAATGGTGATAATTCCGCTAAATATCGTTTAAAGTCATTTGTATTGAACTAATCATACTTTTTATATTTTTATCGTTAAGTTCACATTATTTTACATCTAAAACACGTATTTACAATACATTTGGGTGAATACAAAAAATAGAAAAAAAATTTGGTAAAAAATGGTGATAATTCCGCTAAATATCGTTTAAAGTCATTTGTATTGAACTAATCATACTTTTTATATTTTTAACGTTAAGTTCACATTATTTTACATCTAAAACACGTATTTACAATACATTTGGGTGAATATAAAAGGTCGTAAAAAAATTTTGAAATACAGGTGATGAATCCGCTAAATATCGTCTTAAGTCATTTCTATTAAACTAATCATACTTTTTATATTTTTAACGTTAAGTTCACATTATTTTACATCTAAAACACGTGTTTACAATACATTTGGGTGAATACAAAAAATAGAAAAAAAATTTGGTAAAAAATGGTGATAATTCCGCTAAATATCGTTTAAAGTCATTTGTATTGAACTAATCATACTTTTTATATTTTTATCGTTAAGTTCACATTATTTTACATCTAAAACACGTATTTACAATACATTTGGGTGAATACAAAAAATAGAAAAAAAATTTGGGAAAAAATTTGGTAAAAAATGGTGATAATTCCGCTAAATATCGTTTAAAGTCATTTGTATTGAACTAATCATACTTTTTATATTGTTATCGTTAAGTTCACATAATTTTACATCTAAAACACGTCTTTACAATACATTTGGGTGAATATAAAAGGTCGTAAAAAAATTTTGAAATACAGGTGATGAATCCGCTAATTATCGTCTTAAGTCATTTCTATTAAACTAATCATACTTTTTATATTTTTAACGTTAAGTTCACATTATTTTACATCTAAAACACGTATTTACAATACATTTGGGTGAATACAAAAAATAGAAAAAAATTAGGGAAAAAATTGGGTAAAAAATGGTGATAATTCCGCTAAATATCGTTTAAAGTCATTTGTATTGAACTAATCATACTTTTTATATTTTTATCGTTAAGTTCACATTATTTTACATCTAAAACACGTATTTACAATACATTTGGGTGAATACAAAAAATAGAAAAAAAATTTGGGAAAAAATTTGGTAAAAAATGGTGATAATTCCGCTAAATATCGTTTAAAGTCATTTGTATTGAACTAATCATACTTTTTATATTTTTATCGTTAAGTTCACATTATTTTACATCGAAAACACGTCTTTACAATACATTTGGGTGAATATAAAAGGTCGTAAAAAAATTTTGAAATACAGGTGATGAATCCGCTAAATATCGTCTTAAGTCATTTCTATTAAACTAATCATACTTTTTATATTTTTAACGTTAAGTTCACATTATTTTACATCTAAAACACGTGTTTACAATACATTTGGGTGAATTCAAAAAATAGAAAAAAAATTTGGGAAAAAATTGGTTAAAAAATGGTGATAATTCCGCTAAATATCGTTTAAAGTCATTTGTATTGAACTAATCATACTTTTTATATTTTTATCGTTAAGTTCACATTATTTTACATCTAAAACACGTATTTACAATACATTTGGGTGAATACAATAAATAGAAAAAAAATTTGGGAAAAAATTTGGTAAAAAATGGTGATAATTCCGCTAAATATCGTTTAAAGTCATTTGTATTGAACTAATCATACTTTTTATATTTTTATCGTTAAGTTCACATTATTTTACATCTAAAACACGTATTTACAATACATTTGGGTGAATACAAAAAATAGAAAAAAAATTTGGGAAAAAATTTGGTAAAAAATGGTGATAATTCCGCTAAATATCGTTTAAAGTCATTTGTATTGAACTAATCATACTTTTTATATTTTTATCGTTAAGTTCACATAATTTTACATCTAAAACACGTCTTTACAATACATTTGGGTGAATATAAAAGGTCGTAAAAAAATTTTGAAATACAGGTGATGAATCCGCTAAATATCGTCTTAAGTCATTTCTATTAAACTAATCATACTTTTTATATTTTTAACGTTAAGTTCACATTATTTTACATCTAAAACACGTGTTTACAATACATTTGGGTGAATTCAAAAAATAGAAAAAAAATTTGGGAAAAAATTGGTTAAAAAATGGTGATAATTCCGCTAAATATCGTTTAAAGTCATTTGTATTGAACTAATCATACTTTTTATATTTTTATCGTTAAGTTCACATTATTTTACATCTAAAACACGTCTTTACAATACATTTGGGTGAATATAAAAGGTCGTAAAAAAATTTTGAAATACAGTTGATGAATCCGCTAAATATCGTCTTAAGTCATTTCTATTAAACTAATCATACTTTTTATATTTTTAACGTTAAGTTCACATTATTTTACATCTAAAACACGTGTTTACAATACATTTGGGTGAATTCAAAAAATAGAAAAAAAATTTGGGAAAAAATTGGTTAAAAAATGGTGATAATTCCACTAAATATCGTTTAAAGTCATTTCTATTAAACTAATCATACTTTTTATATTTTTATCGTTAAGTTCACATTATTTTACATCTAAAACACGTATTTACAATACATTTGGGTGAATACAATAAATAGAAAAAAAATTTGGGAAAAAATTTGGTAAAAAATGGTGATAATTCCGCTAAATATCGTTTAAAGTCATTTGTATTGAACTAATCATACTTTTTATATTTTTATCGTTAAGTTCACATTATTTTACATCTAAAACACGTATTTACAATACATTTGGGTGAATACAAAAAATAGAAAAAAAATTTGGGAAAAAATTTGGTAAAAAATGGTGATAATTCCGCTAAATATCGTTTAAAGTCATTTGTATTGAACTAATCATACTTTTTATATTTTTATCGTTAAGTTCACATAATTTTACATCTAAAACACGTATTTACAATACATTTGGGTGAATACAATAAATAGAAAAAAAATTTGGGAAAAAATTTGGTAAAAAATGGTGATAATTCCGCTAAATATCGTTTAAAGTCATTTGTATTGAACTAATCATACTTTTTATATTTTTATCGTTAAGTTCACATTATTTTACATCTAAAACACGTATTTACAATACATTTGGGTGAATACAAAAAATAGAAAAAAAATTTGGGAAAAAATTTGGTAAAAAATGGTGATAATTCCGCTAAATATCGTTTAAAGTCATTTGTATTGAACTAATCATACTTTTTATATTTTTATCGTTAAGTTCACATAATTTTACATCTAAAACACGTCTTTACAATACATTTGGGTGAATATAAAAGGTCGTAAAAAAATTTTGAAATACAGGTGATGAATCCGCTAAATATCGTCTTAAGTCATTTCTATTAAACTAATCATACTTTTTATATTTTTAACGTTAAGTTCACATTATTTTACATCTAAAACACGTGTTTACAATACATTTGGGTGAATACAAAAAATAGAAAAAAAATTTGGTAAAAAATGGTGATAATTCCTCTAAATATCGTTTAAAGTCATTTGTATTGAACTAATCATACTTTTTATATTTTTATCGTTAAGTTCACATTATTTTACATCTAAAACACGTATTTACAATACATTTGGGTGAATACAAAAAATAGAAAAAAAATTTGGTAAAAAATGGTGATAATTCCGCTAAATATCGTTTAAAGTCATTTGTATTGAACTAATCATACTTTTTATATTTTTAACGTTAAGTTCACATTATTTTACATCTAAAACACGTATTTACAATACATTTGGGTGAATATAAAAGGTCGTAAAAAAATTTTGAAATACAGGTGATGAATCCGCTAAATATCGTCTTAAGTCATTTCTATTAAACTAATCATACTTTTTATATTTTTAACGTTAAGTTCACATTATTTTACATCTAAAACACGTGTTTACAATACATTTGGGTGAATACAAAAAATAGAAAAAAAATTTGGTAAAAAATGGTGATAATTCCGCTAAATATCGTTTAAAGTCATTTGTATTGAACTAATCATACTTTTTATATTTTTATCGTTAAGTTCACATAATTTTACATCTAAAACACGTCTTTACAATACATTTGGGTGAATATAAAAGGTCGTAAAAAAATTTTGAAATACAGGTGATGAATCCGCTAAATATCGTCTTAAGTCATTTCTATTAAACTAATCATACTTTTTATATTTTTAACGTTAAGTTCACATTATTTTACATCTAAAACACGTGTTTACAATACATTTGGGTGAATTCAAAAAATAGAAAAAAAATTTGGGAAAAAATTGGTTAAAAAATGGTGATAATTCCGCTAAATATCGTTTAAAGTCATTTGTATTGAACTAATCATACTTTTTATATTTTTATCGTTAAGTTCACATTATTTTACATCTAAAACACGTATTTACAATACATTTGGGTGAATACAATAAATAGAAAAAAAATTTGGGAAAAAATTTGGTAAAAAATGGTGATAATTCCGCTAAATATCGTTTAAAGTCATTTGTATTGAACTAATCATACTTTTTATATTTTTATCGTTAAGTTCACATAATTTTACATCTAAAACACGTCTTTACAATACATTTGGGTGAATATAAAAGGTCGTAAAAAAATTTTGAAATACAGGTGATGAATCCGCTAAATATCGTCTTAAGTCATTTCTATTAAACTAATCATACTTTTTATATTTTTAACGTTAAGTTCACATTATTTTACATCTAAAACACGTGTTTACAATACATTTGGGTGAATACAAAAAATAGAAAAAAAATTTGGGAAAAAATCGGGTAAAAAATGGTGATAATTCCGCTAAATATCGTTTAAAGTCATTTGTATTGAACTAATCATACTTTTTATATTTTTATCGTTAAGTTCACATTATTTTACATCTAAAACACGTATTTACAATACATTTGGGTGAATACAAAAAATAGAAAAAAAATTTGGTAAAAAATGGTGATAATTCCGCTAAATATCGTTTAAAGTCATTTGTATTGAACTAATCATACTTTTTATATTTTTAACGTTAAGTTCACATTATTTTACATCTAAAACACGTATTTACAATACATTTGGGTGAATATAAAAGGTCGTAAAAAAATTTTGAAATACAGGTGATGAATCCGCTAAATATCGTCTTAAGTCATTTCTATTAAACTAATCATACTTTTTATATTTTTAACGTTAAGTTCACATTATTTTACATCTAAAACACGTGTTTACAATACATTTGGGTGAATACAAAAAATAGAAAAAAAATTTGGTAAAAAATGGTGATAATTCCGCTAAATATCGTTTAAAGTCATTTGTATTGAACTAATCATACTTTTTATATTTTTATCGTTAAGTTCACATTATTTTACATCTAAAACACGTATTTACAATACATTTGGGTGAATACAAAAAATAGAAAAAAAATTTGGGAAAAAATTTGGTAAAAAATGGTGATAATTCCGCTAAATATCGTTTAAAGTCATTTGTATTGAACTAATCATACTTTTTATATTTTTATCGTTAATTTCACATAATTTTACATCTAAAACACGTCTTTACAATACATTTGGGTGAATATAAAAGGTCGTAAAAAAATTTTGAAATACAGGTGATGAATCCGCTAAATATCGTCTTAAGTCATATCTATTAAACTAATCATACTTTTTATATTTTTAACGTTAAGTTCACATTATTTTACATCTAAAACACGTGTTTACAATACATTTGGGTGAATTCAAAAAATAGAAAAAAAATTTGGGAAAAAATTGGTTAAAAAATGGTGATAATTCCGCTAAATATCGTTTAAAGTCATTTGTATTGAACTAATCATACTTTTTATATTTTTATCGTTAAGTTCACATTATTTTACATCTAAAACACGTCTTTACAATACATTTGGGTGAATATAAAAGGTCGTAAAAAAATTTTGAAATACAGGTGATGAATCCGCTAAATATCGTCTTAAGTCATTTCTATTAAACTAATCATACTTTTTATATTTTTAACGTTAAGTTCACATTATTTTACATCTAAAACACGTGTTTACAATACATTTGGGTGAATACAAAAAATAGAAAAAAAATTTGGGAAAAAATTGGGTAAAAAATGGTGATAATTCCGCTAAATATCGTTTAAAGTCATTTGTATTGAACTAATCATACTTTTTATATTTTTATCGTTAAGTTCACATTATTTTACATCTAAAACACGTCTTTACAATACATTTGGGTGAATATAAAAGGTCGTAAAAAAATTTTGCAATACAGGTGATGAATCCGCTAAATATCGTCTTAAGTCATTTCTATTAAACTAATCATACATTTTATATTTTTAACGTTAAGTTCACATTATTTTACATCTAAAACACGTGTTTACAATACATTTGGGTGAATACAAAAAATAGAAAAAAAATTTGGTAAAAAATGGTGATAATTCCGCTAAATATCGTTTAAAGTCATTTGTATTGAACTAATCATACTTTTTATATTTTTATCGTTAAGTTCACATTATTTTACATCTAAAACACGTATTTACAATACATTTGGGTGAATACAAAAAATAGAAAAAAAATTTGGGAAAAAATTTTTTAAGAAATGGTGATAATTCCGCTAAATATCGTTTAAAGTCATTTGTATTGAACTAATCATACTTTTTATATTTTTATCGTTAAGTTCACATTATTTTACATCTAAAACACGTATTTACAATACATTTGGGTGAATACAAAAAATAGAAAAAAAATTTGGGAAAAAATTGGGTAAAAAATGGTGATAATTCCGCTAAATATCGTTTAAAGTCATTTGTATTGAACTAATCATACTTTTTATATTTTTATCGTTAAGTTCACATTATTTTACATCTAAAACACGTATTTACAATACATTTGGGTGAATACAAAAAATAGAAAAAAAATTTGGGAAAAAATTTGGTAAAAAATGGTGATAATTCCGCTAAATATCGTTTAAAGTCATTTGTATTGAACTAATCATACTTTTTATATTTTTATCGTTAAGTTCACATTATTTTACATCGAAAACACGTCTTTACAATACATTTTGGTGAATATAAAAGGTCGTAAAAAAATTTTGAAATACAGGTGATGAATCCGCTAAATATCGTCTTAAGTAATTTCTATTAAACTAATCATACTTTTTATATTTTTAACGTTAAGTTCACATTATTTTACATCTAAAACACGTGTTTACAATACATTTGGGTGAATACAAAAAATAGAAAAAAAATTTGGTAAAAAATGGTGATAATTCCGCTAAATATCGTTTAAAGTCATTTGTATTGAACTAATCATACTTTTTATATTTTTATCGTTAAGTTCACATTATTTTACATCTAAAACACGTCTTTACAATACATTTGGGTGAATATAAAAGGTCGTAAAAAAATTTTGAAATACAGTTGATGAATCCGCTAAATATCGTCTTAAGTCATTTCTATTAAACTAATCATACTTTTTATATTTTTAACGTTAAGTTCACATTATTTTACATCTAAAACACGTGTTTACAATACATTTGGGTGAATTCAAAAAATAGAAAAAAAATTTGGGAAAAAATTGGTTAAAAAATGGTGATAATTCCGCTAAATATCGTTTAAAGTCATTTGTATTGAACTAATCATACTTTTTATATTTTTATCGTTAAGTTCACATTATTTTACATCTAAAACACGTATTTACAATACATTTGGGTGAATACAATAAATAGAAAAAAAATTTGGGAAAAAATTTGGTAAAAAATGGTGATAATTCCGCTAAATATCGTTTAAAGTCATTTGTATTGAACTAATCATACTTTTTATATTTTTATCGTTAAGTTCACATTATTTTACATCTAAAACACGTATTTACAATACATTTGGGTGAATACAAAAAATAGAAAAAAAATTTGGGAAAAAATTGGGTAAAAAATGGTGATAATTCCGCTAAATATCGTTTAAAGTCATTTGTATTGAACTAATCATACTTTTTATATTTTTATCGTTAAGTTCACATAATTTTACATCTAAAACACGTATTTACAATACATTTGGGTGAATACAATAAATAGAAAAAAAATTTGGGAAAAAATTTGGTAAAAAATGGTGATAATTCCGCTAAATATCGTTTAAAGTCATTTGTATTGAACTAATCATACTTTTTATATTTTTATCGTTAAGTTCACATTATTTTACATCTAAAACACGTATTTACAATACATTTGGGTGAATACAAAAAATAGAAAAAAAATTTGGGAAAAAATTTGGTAAAAAATGGTGATAATTCCGCTAAATATCGTTTAAAGTCATTTGTATTGAACTAATCATACTTTTTATATTTTTATCGTTAAGTTCACATTATTTTACATCTAAAACACGTCTTTACAATACATTTGGGTGAATATAAAAGGTCGTAAAAAAATTTTGAAATACAGTTGATGAATCCGCTAAATATCGTCTTAAGTCATTTCTATTAAACTAATCATACTTTTTATATTTTTAACGTTAAGTTCACATTATTTTACATCTAAAACACGTGTTTACAATACATTTGGGTGAATTCAAAAAATAGAAAAAAAATTTGGGAAAAAATTGGTTAAAAAATGGTGATAATTCCGCTAAATATCGTTTAAAGTCATTTGTATTGAACTAATCATACTTTTTATATTTTTATCGTTAAGTTCACATTATTTTACATCTAAAACACGTATTTACAATACATTTGGGTGAATACAATAAATAGAAAAAAAATTTGGGAAAAAATTTGGTAAAAAATGGTGATAATTCCGCTAAATATCGTTTAAAGTCATTTGTATTGAACTAATCATACTTTTTATATTTTTATCGTTAAGTTCACATTATTTTACATCTAAAACACGTATTTACAATACATTTGGGTGAATACAAAAAATAGAAAAAAAATTTGGGAAAAAATTTGGTAAAAAATGGTGATAATTCCGCTAAATATCGTTTAAAGTCATTTGTATTGAACTAATCATACTTTTTATATTTTTATCGTTAAGTTCACATTATTTTACATCGAAAACACGTCTTTACAATACATTTGGGTGAATATAAAAGGTCGTAAAAAAATTTTGAAATACAGGTGATGAATCCGCTAAATATCGTCTTAAGTAATTTCTATTAAACTAATCATACTTTTTATATTTTTAACGTTAAGTTCACATTATTTTACATCTAAAACACGTGTTTACAATACATTTGGGTGAATACAAAAAATAGAAAAAAAATTTGGTAAAAAATGGTGATAATTCCGCTAAATATCGTTTAAAGTCATTTGTATTGAACTAATCATACTTTTTATATTTTTATCGTTAAGTTCACATTATTTTACATCTAAAACACGTCTTTACAATACATTTGGGTGAATATAAAAGGTCGTAAAAAAATTTTGCAATACAGGTGATGAATCCGCTAAATATCGTCTTAAGTCATTTCTATTAAACTAATCATACATTTTATATTTTTAACGTTAAGTTCACATTATTTTACATCTAAAACACGTGTTTACAATACATTTGGGTGAATACAAAAAATAGAAAAAAAATTTGGTAAAAAATGGTGATAATTCCGCTAAATATCGTTTAAAGTCATTTGTATTGAACTAATCATACTTTTTATATTTTTATCGTTAAGTTCACATTATTTTACATCTAAAACACGTATTTACAATACATTTGGGTGAATACAAAAAATAGAAAAAAAATTTGGGAAAAAATTTTTTAAAAAATGGTGATAATTCCGCTAAATATCGTTTAAAGTCATTTGTATTGAACTAATCATACTTTTTATATTTTTATCGTTAAGTTCACATTATTTTACATCTAAAACACGTATTTACAATACATTTGGGTGAATACAAAAAATAGAAAAAAAATTTGGGAAAAAATTGGGTAAAAAATGGTGATAATTCCGCTAAATATCGTTTAAAGTCATTTGTATTGAACTAATCATACTTTTTATATTTTTATCGTTAAGTTCACATTATTTTACATCTAAAACACGTATTTACAATACATTTGGGTGAATACAAAAAATAGAAAAAAAATTTGGGAAAAAATTTGGTAAAAAATGGTGATAATTCCGCTAAATATCGTTTAAAGTCATTTGTATTGAACTAATCATACTTTTTATATTTTTATCGTTAAGTTCACATTATTTTACATCGAAAACACGTCTTTACAATACATTTGGGTGAATATAAAAGGTCGTAAAAAAATTTTGAAATACAGGTGATGAATCCGCTAAATATCGTCTTAAGTAATTTCTATTAAACTAATCATACTTTTTATATTTTTAACGTTAAGTTCACATTATTTTACATCTAAAACACGTGTTTACAATACATTTGGGTGAATACAAAAAATAGAAAAAAAATTTGGTAAAAAATGGTGATAATTCCGCTAAATATCGTTTAAAGTCATTTGTATTGAACTAATCATACTTTTTATATTTTTATCGTTAAGTTCACATTATTTTACATCTAAAACACGTCTTTACAATACATTTGGGTGAATATAAAAGGTCGTAAAAAAATTTTGAAATACAGTTGATGAATCCGCTAAATATCGTCTTAAGTCATTTCTATTAAACTAATCATACTTTTTATATTTTTAACGTTAAGTTCACATTATTTTACATCTAAAACACGTGTTTACAATACATTTGGGTGAATTCAAAAAATAGAAAAAAAATTTGGGAAAAAATTGGTTAAAAAATGGTGATAATTCCGCTAAATATCGTTTAAAGTCATTTGTATTGAACTAATCATACTTTTTATATTTTTATCGTTAAGTTCACATTATTTTACATCTAAAACACGTATTTACAATACATTTGGGTGAATACAATAAATAGAAAAAAAATTTGGGAAAAAATTTGGTAAAAAATGGTGATAATTCCGCTAAATATCGTTTAAAGTCATTTGTATTGAACTAATCATACTTTTTATATTTTTATCGTTAAGTTCACATTATTTTACATCTAAAACACGTATTTACAATACATTTGGGTGAATACAAAAAATAGAAAAAAAATTTGGGAAAAAATTGGGTAAAAAATGGTGATAATTCCGCTAAATATCGTTTAAAGTCATTTGTATTGAACTAATCATACTTTTTATATTTTTATCGTTAAGTTCACATAATTTTACATCTAAAACACGTATTTACAATACATTTGGGTGAATACAATAAATAGAAAAAAAATTTGGGAAAAAATTTGGTAAAAAATGGTGATAATTCCGCTAAATATCGTTTAAAGTCATTTGTATTGAACTAATCATACTTTTTATATTTTTATCGTTAAGTTCACATTATTTTACATCTAAAACACGTATTTACAATACATTTGGGTGAATACAAAAAATAGAAAAAAAATTTGGGAAAAAATTTGGTAAAAAATGGTGATAATTCCGCTAAATATCGTTTAAAGTCATTTGTATTGAACTAATCATACTTTTTATATTTTTATCGTTAAGTTCACATTATTTTACATCTAAAACACGTCTTTACAATACATTTGGGTGAATATAAAAGGTCGTAAAAAAATTTTGAAATACAGTTGATGAATCCGCTAAATATCGTCTTAAGTCATTTCTATTAAACTAATCATACTTTTTATATTTTTAACGTTAAGTTCACATTATTTTACATCTAAAACACGTGTTTACAATACATTTGGGTGAATTCAAAAAATAGAAAAAAAATTTGGGAAAAAATTGGTTAAAAAATGGTGATAATTCCGCTAAATATCGTTTAAAGTCATTTGTATTGAACTAATCATACTTTTTATATTTTTATCGTTAAGTTCACATTATTTTACATCTAAAACACGTATTTACAATACATTTGGGTGAATACAATAAATAGAAAAAAAATTTGGGAAAAAATTTGGTAAAAAATGGTGATAATTCCGCTAAATATCGTTTAAAGTCATTTGTATTGAACTAATCATACTTTTTATATTTTTATCGTTAAGTTCACATTATTTTACATCTAAAACACGTATTTACAATACATTTGGGTGAATACAAAAAATAGAAAAAAAATTTGGGAAAAAATTTGGTAAAAAATGGTGATAATTCCGCTAAATATCGTTTAAAGTCATTTGTATTGAACTAATCATACTTTTTATATTTTTATCGTTAAGTTCACATTATTTTACATCGAAAACACGTCTTTACAATACATTTGGGTGAATATAAAAGGTCGTAAAAAAATTTTGAAATACAGGTGATGAATCCGCTAAATATCGTCTTAAGTAATTTCTATTAAACTAATCATACTTTTTATATTTTTAACGTTAAGTTCACATTATTTTACATCTAAAACACGTGTTTACAATACATTTGGGTGAATACAAAAAATAGAAAAAAAATTTGGTAAAAAATGGTGATAATTCCGCTAAATATCGTTTAAAGTCATTTGTATTGAACTAATCATACTTTTTATATTTTTATCGTTAAGTTCACATTATTTTACATCTAAAACACGTCTTTACAATACATTTGGGTGAATATAAAAGGTCGTAAAAAAATTTTGCAATACAGGTGATGAATCCGCTAAATATCGTCTTAAGTCATTTCTATTAAACTAATCATACATTTTATATTTTTAACGTTAAGTTCACATTATTTTACATCTAAAACACGTGTTTACAATACATTTGGGTGAATACAAAAAATAGAAAAAAAATTTGGTAAAAAATGGTGATAATTCCGCTAAATATCGTTTAAAGTCATTTGTATTGAACTAATCATACTTTTTATATTTTTATCGTTAAGTTCACATTATTTTACATCTAAAACACGTATTTACAATACATTTGGGTGAATACAAAAAATAGAAAAAAAATTTGGGAAAAAATTTTTTAAAAAATGGTGATAATTCCGCTAAATATCGTTTAAAGTCATTTGTATTGAACTAATCATACTTTTTATATTTTTATCGTTAAGTTCACATTATTTTACATCTAAAACACGTATTTACAATACATTTGGGTGAATACAAAAAATAGAAAAAAAATTTGGGAAAAAATTGGGTAAAAAATGGTGATAATTCCGCTAAATATCGTTTAAAGTCATTTGTATTGAACTAATCATACTTTTTATATTTTTATCGTTAAGTTCACATTATTTTACATCTAAAACACGTATTTACAATACATTTGGGTGAATACAAAAAATAGAAAAAAAATTTGGGAAAAAATTTGGTAAAAAATGGTGATAATTCCGCTAAATATCGTTTAAAGTCATTTGTATTGAACTAATCATACTTTTTATATTTTTATCGTTAAGTTCACATTATTTTACATCGAAAACACGTCTTTACAATACATTTGGGTGAATATAAAAGGTCGTAAAAAAATTTTGAAATACAGGTGATGAATCCGCTAAATATCGTCTTAAGTAATTTCTATTAAACTAATCATACTTTTTATATTTTTAACGTTAAGTTCACATTATTTTACATCTAAAACACGTGTTTACAATACATTTGGGTGAATACAAAAAATAGAAAAAAAATTTGGTAAAAAATGGTGATAATTCCGCTAAATATCGTTTAAAGTCATTTGTATTGAACTAATCATACTTTTTATATTTTTATCGTTAAGTTCACATTATTTTACATCTAAAACACGTCTTTACAATACATTTGGGTGAATATAAAAGGTCGTAAAAAAATTTTGAAATACAGTTGATGAATCCGCTAAATATCGTCTTAAGTCATTTCTATTAAACTAATCATACTTTTTATATTTTTAACGTTAAGTTCACATTATTTTACATCTAAAACACGTGTTTACAATACATTTGGGTGAATTCAAAAAATAGAAAAAAAATTTGGGAAAAAATTGGTTAAAAAATGGTGATAATTCCGCTAAATATCGTTTAAAGTCATTTGTATTGAACTAATCATACTTTTTATATTTTTATCGTTAAGTTCACATTATTTTACATCTAAAACACGTATTTACAATACATTTGGGTGAATACAATAAATAGAAAAAAAATTTGGGAAAAAATTTGGTAAAAAATGGTGATAATTCCGCTAAATATCGTTTAAAGTCATTTGTATTGAACTAATCATACTTTTTATATTTTTATCGTTAAGTTCACATTATTTTACATCTAAAACACGTATTTACAATACATTTGGGTGAATACAAAAAATAGAAAAAAAATTTGGGAAAAAATTGGGTAAAAAATGGTGATAATTCCGCTAAATATCGTTTAAAGTCATTTGTATTGAACTAATCATACTTTTTATATTTTTATCGTTAAGTTCACATAATTTTACATCTAAAACACGTATTTACAATACATTTGGGTGAATACAATAAATAGAAAAAAAATTTGGGAAAAAATTTGGTAAAAAATGGTGATAATTCCGCTAAATATCGTTTAAAGTCATTTGTATTGAACTAATCATACTTTTTATATTTTTATCGTTAAGTTCACATTATTTTACATCTAAAACACGTATTTACAATACATTTGGGTGAATACAAAAAATAGAAAAAAAATTTGGGAAAAAATTTGGTAAAAAATGGTGATAATTCCGCTAAATATCGTTTAAAGTCATTTGTATTGAACTAATCATACTTTTTATATTTTTATCGTTAAGTTCACATTATTTTACATCTAAAACACGTCTTTACAATACATTTGGGTGAATATAAAAGGTCGTAAAAAAATTTTGAAATACAGTTGATGAATCCGCTAAATATCGTCTTAAGTCATTTCTATTAAACTAATCATACTTTTTATATTTTTAACGTTAAGTTCACATTATTTTACATCTAAAACACGTGTTTACAATACATTTGGGTGAATTCAAAAAATAGAAAAAAAATTTGGGAAAAAATTGGTTAAAAAATGGTGATAATTCCGCTAAATATCGTTTAAAGTCATTTGTATTGAACTAATCATACTTTTTATATTTTTATCGTTAAGTTCACATTATTTTACATCTAAAACACGTATTTACAATACATTTGGGTGAATACAATAAATAGAAAAAAAATTTGGGAAAAAATTTGGTAAAAAATGGTGATAATTCCGCTAAATATCGTTTAAAGTCATTTGTATTGAACTAATCATACTTTTTATATTTTTATCGTTAAGTTCACATTATTTTACATCTAAAACACGTATTTACAATACATTTGGGTGAATACAAAAAATAGAAAAAAAATTTGGGAAAAAATTGGGTAAAAAATGGTGATAATTCCGCTAAATATCGTTTAAAGTCATTTGTATTGAACTAATCATACTTTTTATATTTTTATCGTTAAGTTCACATAATTTAACATCTAAAACACGTCTTTACAATACATTTGGGTGAATATAAAAGGTCGTAAAAAAATTTTGAAATACAGGTGATGAATCCGCTAAATATCGTCTTAAGTCATTTCTATTAAACTAATCATACTTTTTATATTTTTAACGTTAAGTTCACATTATTTTACATCTAAAACACGTGTTTACAATACATTTGGGTGAATACAAAAAATAGAAAAAAAATTTGGTAAAAAATGGTGATAATTCCGCTAAATATCGTTTAAAGTCATTTGTATTGAACTAATCATACTTTTTATATTTTTATCGTTAAGTTCACATTATTTTACATCTAAAACACGTATTTACAATACATTTGGGTGAATACAAAAAATAGAAAAAAAATTTGGGAAAAAATTTGGTAAAAAATGGTGATAATTCCGCTAAATATCGTTTAAAGTCATTTGTATTGAACTAATCATACTTTTTATATTTTTATCGTTAAGTTCACATAATTTTACATCTAAAACACGTCTTTACAATACATTTGGGTGAATATAAAAGGTCGTAAAAAAATTTTGAAATACAGGTGATGAATCCGCTAAATATCGTCTTAAGTCATTTCTATTAAACTAATCATACTTTTTATATTTTTAACGTTAAGTTCACATTATTTTACATCTAAAACACGTGTTTACAATACATTTGGGTGAATTCAAAAAATAGAAAAAAAATTTGGGAAAAAATTGGTTAAAAAATGGTGATAATTCCGCTAAATATCGTTTAAAGTCATTTGTATTGAACTAATCATACTTTTTATATTTTTATCGTTAAGTTCACATTATTTTACATCTAAAACACGTATTTACAATACATTTGGGTGAATACAATAAATAGAAAAAAAATTTGGTAAAAAATGGTGATAATTCCGCTAAATATCGTTTAAAGTCATTTGTATTGAACTAATCATACTTTTTATATTTTTATCGTTAAGTTCACATAATTTTACATCTAAAACACGTCTTTACAATACATTTGGGTGAATATAAAAGGTCGTAAAAAAATTTTGAAATACAGGTGATGAATCCGCTAAATATCGTCTTAAGTCATTTCTATTAAACTAATCATACTTTTTATATTTTTAACGTTAAGTTCACATTATTTTACATCTAAAACACGTGTTTACAATACATTTGGGTGAATACAAAAAATAGAAAAAAAATTTGGTAAAAAATGGTGATAATTCCGCTAAATATCGTTTAAAGTCATTTGTATTGAACTAATCATACTTTTTATATTTTTATCGTTAAGTTCACATTATTTTACATCTAAAACACGTATTTACAATACATTTGGGTGAATACAAAAAATAGAAAAAAAATTTGGGAAAAAATTTGGTAAAAAATGGTGATAATTCCGCTAAATATCGTTTAAAGTCATTTGTATTGAACTAATCATACTTTTTATATTTTTATCGTTAAGTTCACATAATTTTACATCTAAAACACGTCTTTACAATACATTTGGGTGAATATAAAAGGTCGTAAAAAAATTTTGAAATACAGGTGATGAATCCGCTAAATATCGTCTTAAGTCATTTCTATTAAACTAATCATACTTTTTATATTTTTAACGTTATGTTCACATTATTTTACATCTAAAACACGTGTTTACAATACATTTGGGTGAATTCAAAAAATAGAAAAAAAATTTGGGAAAAAATTGGTTAAAAAATGGTGATAATTCCGCTAAATATCGTTTAAAGTCATTTGTATTGAACTAATCATACTTTTTATATTTTTATCGTTAAGTTCACATAATTTTACATCTAAAACACGTCTTTACAATACATTTGGGTGAATATAAAAGGTCGTAAAAAAATTTTGAAATACAGGTGATGAATCCGCTAAATATCGTCTTAAGTCATTTCTATTAAACTAATCATACTTTTTATATTTTTAACGTTAAGTTCACATTATTTTACATCTAAAACACGTGTTTACAATACATTTGGGTGAATACAAAAAATAGAAAAAAAATTTGGGAAAAAATTGGGTAAAAAATGGTGATAATTCCGCTAAATATCGTTTAAAGTCATTTGTATTGAACTAATCATACTTTTTATATTTTTATCGTTAAGTTCACATTATTTTACATCTAAAACACGTCTTTACAATACATTTGGGTGAATATAAAAGGTCGTAAAAAAATTTTGCAATACAGGTGATGAATCCGCTAAATATCGTCTTAAGTCATTTCTATTAAACTAATCATACATTTTATATTTTTAACGTTAAGTTCACATTATTTTACATCTAAAACACGTGTTTACAATACATTTGGGTGAATACAAAAAATAGAAAAAAAATTTGGTAAAAAATGGTGATAATTCCGCTAAATATCGTTTAAAGTCATTTGTATTGAACTAATCATACTTTTTATATTTTTATCGTTAAGTTCACATTATTTTACATCTAAAACACGTATTTACAATACATTTGGGTGAATACAAAAAATAGAAAAAAAATTTGGGAAAAAATTTTTTAAAAAATGGTGATAATTCCGCTAAATATCGTTTAAAGTCATTTGTATTGAACTAATCATACTTTTTATATTTTTATCGTTAAGTTCACATTATTTTACATCTAAAACACGTATTTACAATACATTTGGGTGAATACAAAAAATAGAAAAAAAATTTGGGAAAAAATTGGGTAAAAAATGGTGATAATTCCGCTAAATATCGTTTAAAGTCATTTGTATTGAACTAATCATACTTTTTATATTTTTATCGTTAAGTTCACATTATTTTACATCTAAAACACGTATTTACAATACATTTGGGTGAATACAAAAAATAGAAAAAAAATTTGGGAAAAAATTTGGTAAAAAATGGTGATAATTCCGCTAAATATCGTTTAAAGTCATTTGTATTGAACTAATCATACTTTTTATATTTTTATCGTTAAGTTCACATTATTTTACATCGAAAACACGTCTTTACAATACATTTGGGTGAATATAAAAGGTCGTAAAAAAATTTTGAAATACAGGTGATGAATCCGCTAAATATCGTCTTAAGTAATTTCTATTAAACTAATCATACTTTTTATATTTTTAACGTTAAGTTCACATTATTTTACATCTAAAACACGTGTTTACAATACATTTGGGTGAATACAAAAAATAGAAAAAAAATTTGGTAAAAAATGGTGATAATTCCGCTAAATATCGTTTAAAGTCATTTGTATTGAACTAATCATACTTTTTATATTTTTATCGTTAAGTTCACATTATTTTACATCTAAAACACGTCTTTACAATACATTTGGGTGAATATAAAAGGTCGTAAAAAAATTTTGAAATACAGTTGATGAATCCGCTAAATATCGTCTTAAGTCATTTCTATTAAACTAATCATACTTTTTATATTTTTAACGTTAAGTTCACATTATTTTACATCTAAAACACGTGTTTACAATACATTTGGGTGAATTCAAAAAATAGAAAAAAAATTTGGGAAAAAATTGGTTAAAAAATGGTGATAATTCCGCTAAATATCGTTTAAAGTCATTTGTATTGAACTAATCATACTTTTTATATTTTTATCGTTAAGTTCACATTATTTTACATCTAAAACACGTATTTACAATACATTTGGGTGAATACAATAAATAGAAAAAAAATTTGGGAAAAAATTTGGTAAAAAATGGTGATAATTCCGCTAAATATCGTTTAAAGTCATTTGTATTGAACTAATCATACTTTTTATATTTTTATCGTTAAGTTCACATTATTTTACATCTAAAACACGTATTTACAATACATTTGGGTGAATACAAAAAATAGAAAAAAAATTTGGGAAAAAATTGGGTAAAAAATGGTGATAATTCCGCTAAATATCGTTTAAAGTCATTTGTATTGAACTAATCATACTTTTTATATTTTTATCGTTAAGTTCACATAATTTTACATCTAAAACACGTATTTACAATACATTTGGGTGAATACAATAAATAGAAAAAAAATTTGGGAAAAAATTTGGTAAAAAATGGTGATAATTCCGCTAAATATCGTTTAAAGTCATTTGTATTGAACTAATCATACTTTTTATATTTTTATCGTTAAGTTCACATTATTTTACATCTAAAACACGTATTTACAATACATTTGGGTGAATACAAAAAATAGAAAAAAAATTTGGGAAAAAATTTGGTAAAAAATGGTGATAATTCCGCTAAATATCGTTTAAAGTCATTTGTATTGAACTAATCATACTTTTTATATTTTTATCGTTAAGTTCACATTATTTTACATCTAAAACACGTCTTTACAATACATTTGGGTGAATATAAAAGGTCGTAAAAAAATTTTGCAATACAGGTGATGAATCCGCTAAATATCGTCTTAAGTCATTTCTATTAAACTAATCATACATTTTATATTTTTAACGTTAAGTTCACATTATTTTACATCTAAAACACGTGTTTACAATACATTTGGGTGAATACAAAAAATAGAAAAAAAATTTGGTAAAAAATGGTGATAATTCCGCTAAATATCGTTTAAAGTCATTTGTATTGAACTAATCATACTTTTTATATTTTTATCGTTAAGTTCACATTATTTTACATCTAAAACACGTATTTACAATACATTTGGGTGAATACAAAAAATAGAAAAAAAATTTGGGAAAAAATTGGGTAAAAAATGGTGATAATTCCGCTAAATATCGTTTAAAGTCATTTGTATTGAACTAATCATACTTTTTATATTTTTATCGTTAAGTTCACATTATTTTACATCTAAAACACGTATTTACAATACATTTGGGTGAATACAAAAAATAGAAAAAAAATTTGGGAAAAAATTTGGTAAAAAATGGTGATAATTCCGCTAAATATCGTTTAAAGTCATTTGTATTGAACTAATCATACTTTTTATATTTTTATCGTTAAGTTCACATTATTTTACATCGAAAACACGTCTTTACAATACATTTGGGTGAATATAAAAGGTCGTAAAAAAATTTTGAAATACAGGTGATGAATCCGCTAAATATCGTCTTAAGTAATTTCTATTAAACTAATCATACTTTTTATATTTTTAACGTTAAGTTCACATTATTTTACATCTAAAACACGTGTTTACAATACATTTGGGTGAATACAAAAAATAGAAAAAAAATTTGGTAAAAAATGGTGATAATTCCGCTAAATATCGTTTAAAGTCATTTGTATTGAACTAATCATACTTTTTATATTTTTATCGTTAAGTTCACATTATTTTACATCTAAAACACGTCTTTACAATACATTTGGGTGAATATAAAAGGTCGTAAAAAAATTTTGAAATACAGTTGATGAATCCGCTAAATATCGTCTTAAGTCATTTCTATTAAACTAATCATACTTTTTATATTTTTAACGTTAAGTTCACATTATTTTACATCTAAAACACGTGTTTACAATACATTTGGGTGAATTCAAAAAATAGAAAAAAAATTTGGGAAAAAATTGGTTAAAAAATGGTGATAATTCCGCTAAATATCGTTTAAAGTCATTTGTATTGAACTAATCATACTTTTTATATTTTTATCGTTAAGTTCACATTATTTTACATCTAAAACACGTATTTACAATACATTTGGGTGAATACAATAAATAGAAAAAAAATTTGGGAAAAAATTTGGTAAAAAATGGTGATAATTCCGCTAAATATCGTTTAAAGTCATTTGTATTGAACTAATCATACTTTTTATATTTTTATCGTTAAGTTCACATTATTTTACATCTAAAACACGTATTTACAATACATTTGGGTGAATACAAAAAATAGAAAAAAAATTTGGGAAAAAATTGGGTAAAAAATGGTGATAATTCCGCTAAATATCGTTTAAAGTCATTTGTATTGAACTAATCATACTTTTTATATTTTTATCGTTAAGTTCACATAATTTTACATCTAAAACACGTATTTACAATACATTTGGGTGAATACAATAAATAGAAAAAAAATTTGGGAAAAAATTTGGTAAAAAATGGTGATAATTCCGCTAAATATCGTTTAAAGTCATTTGTATTGAACTAATCATACTTTTTATATTTTTATCGTTAAGTTCACATTATTTTACATCTAAAACACGTATTTACAATACATTTGGGTGAATACAAAAAATAGAAAAAAAATTTGGGAAAAAATTTGGTAAAAAATGGTGATAATTCCGCTAAATATCGTTTAAAGTCATTTGTATTGAACTAATCATACTTTTTATATTTTTATCGTTAAGTTCACATTATTTTACATCTAAAACACGTCTTTACAATACATTTGGGTGAATATAAAAGGTCGTAAAAAAATTTTGAAATACAGTTGATGAATCCGCTAAATATCGTCTTAAGTTATTTCTATTAAACTAATCATACTTTTTATATTTTTAACGTTAAGTTCACATTATTTTACATCTAAAACACGTGTTTACAATACATTTGGGTGAATTCAAAAAATAGAAAAAAAATTTGGGAAAAAATTGGTTAAAAAATGGTGATAATTCCGCTAAATATCGTTTAAAGTCATTTGTATTGAACTAATCATACTTTTTATATTTTTATCGTTAAGTTCACATTATTTTACATCTAAAACACGTATTTACAATACATTTGGGTGAATACAATAAATAGAAAAAAAATTTGGGAAAAAATTTGGTAAAAAATGGTGATAATTCCGCTAAATATCGTTTAAAGTCATTTGTATTGAACTAATCATACTTTTTATATTTTTATCGTTAAGTTCACATTATTTTACATCTAAAACACGTATTTACAATACATTTGGGTGAATACAAAAAATAGAAAAAAAATTTGGGAAAAAATTGGGTAAAAAATGGTGATAATTCCGCTAAATATCGTTTAAAGTCATTTGTATTGAACTAATCATACTTTTTATATTTTTATCGTTAAGTTCACATAATTTAACATCTAAAACACGTCTTTACAATACATTTGGGTGAATATAAAAGGTCGTAAAAAAATTTTGAAATACAGGTGATGAATCCGCTAAATATCGTCTTAAGTCATTTCTATTAAACTAATCATACTTTTTATATTTTTAACGTTAAGTTCACATTATTTTACATCTAAAACACGTGTTTACAATACATTTGGGTGAATACAAAAAATAGAAAAAAAATTTGGTAAAAAATGGTGATAATTCCGCTAAATATCGTTTAAAGTCATTTGTATTGAACTAATCATACTTTTTATATTTTTATCGTTAAGTTCACATTATTTTACATCTAAAACACGTATTTACAATACATTTGGGTGAATACAAAAAATAGAAAAAAAATTTGGGAAAAAATTGGTTAAAAAATGGTGATAATTCCGCTAAATATCGTTTAAAGTCATTTGTATTGAACTAATCATACTTTTTATATTTTTATCGTTAAGTTCACATTATTTTACATCTAAAACACGTCTTTACAATACATTTGGGTGAATATAAAAGGTCGTAAAAAAATTTTGAAATACAGTTGATGAATCCGCTAAATATCGTCTTAAGTTATTTCTATTAAACTAATCATACTTTTTATATTTTTAACGTTAAGTTCACATTATTTTACATCTAAAACACGTGTTTACAATACATTTGGGTGAATTCAAAAAATAGAAAAAAAATTTGGGAAAAAATTGGTTAAAAAATGGTGATAATTCCGCTAAATATCGTTTAAAGTCATTTGTATTGAACTAATCATACTTTTTATATTTTTATCGTTAAGTTCACATTATTTTACATCTAAAACACGTATTTACAATACATTTGGGTGAATACAATAAATAGAAAAAAAATTTGGGAAAAAATTTGGTAAAAAATGGTGATAATTCCGCTAAATATCGTTTAAAGTCATTTGTATTGAACTAATCATACTTTTTATATTTTTATCGTTAAGTTCACATTATTTTACATCTAAAACACGTATTTACAATACATTTGGGTGAATACAAAAAATAGAAAAAAAATTTGGGAAAAAATTGGGTAAAAAATGGTGATAATTCCGCTAAATATCGTTTAAAGTCATTTGTATTGAACTAATCATACTTTTTATATTTTTATCGTTAAGTTCACATAATTTAACATCTAAAACACGTCTTTACAATACATTTGGGTGAATATAAAAGGTCGTAAAAAAATTTTGAAATACAGGTGATGAATCCGCTAAATATCGTCTTAAGTCATTTCTATTAAACTAATCATACTTTTTATATTTTTAACGTTAAGTTCACATTATTTTACATCTAAAACACGTGTTTACAATACATTTGGGTGAATACAAAAAATAGAAAAAAAATTTGGTAAAAAATGGTGATAATTCCGCTAAATATCGTTTAAAGTCATTTGTATTGAACTAATCATACTTTTTATATTTTTATCGTTAAGTTCACATTATTTTACATCTAAAACACGTATTTACAATACATTTGGGTGAATACAAAAAATAGAAAAAAAATTTGGGAAAAAATTGGTTAAAAAATGGTGATAATTCCGCTAAATATCGTTTAAAGTCATTTGTATTGAACTAATCATACTTTTTATATTTTTATCGTTAAGTTCACATAATTTTACATCTAAAACACGTCTTTACAATACATTTGGGTGAATATAAAAGGTCGTAAAAAAATTTTGAAATACAGGTGATGAATCCGCTAAATATCGTCTTAAGTCATTTCTATTAAACTAATCATACTTTTTATATTTTTAACGTTAAGTTCACATTATTTTACATCTAAAACACGTGTTTACAATACATTTGGGTGAATTCAAAAAATAGAAAAAAAATTTGGGAAAAAATTGGTTAAATAATGGTGATAATTCCGCTAAATATCGTTTAAAGTCATTTGTATTGAACTAATCATACTTTTTATATTTTTATCGTTAAGTTCACATTATTTTACATCTAAAACACGTATTTACAATACATTTGGGTGAATACAATAAATAGAAAAAAAATTTGGTAAAAAATGGTGATAATTCCGCTAAATATCGTTTAAAGTCATTTGTATTGAACTAATCATACTTTTTATATTTTTATCGTTAAGTTCACATAATTTTACATCTAAAACACGTCTTTACAATACATTTGGGTGAATATAAAAGGTCGTAAAAAAATTTTGAAATACAGGTGATGAATCCGCTAAATATCGTCTTAAGTCATTTCTATTAAACTAATCATACTTTTTATATTTTTAACGTTAAGTTCACATTATTTTACATCTAAAACACGTGTTTACAATACATTTGGGTGAATTCAAAAAATAGAAAAAAAATTTGGGAAAAAATTGGTTAAAAAATGGTGATAATTCCGCTAAATATCGTTTAAAGTCATTTGTATTGAACTAATCATACTTTTTATATTTTTATCGTTAAGTTCACATTATTTTACATCTAAAACACGTATTTACAATACATTTGGGTGAATACAATAAATAGAAAAAAAATTTGGGAAAAAATTTGGTAAAAAATGGTGATAATTCCGCTAAATATCGTTTAAAGTCATTTGTATTGAACTAATCATATTTTTTATATTTTTATCGTTAAGTTCACATTATTTTACATCTAAAACACGTATTTACAATACATTTGGGTGAATACAAAAAATAGAAAAAAAATTTGGGAAAAAATTTGGTAAAAAATGGTGATAATTCCGCTAAATATCGTTTAAAGTCATTTGTATTGAACTAATCATACTTTTTATATTTTTATCGTTAAGTTCACATAATTTTACATCTAAAACACGTCTTTACAATACATTTGGGTGAATATAAAAGGTCGTAAAAAAATTTTGAAATACAGGTGATGAATCCGCTAAATATCGTCTTAAGTCATTTCTATTAAACTAATCATACTTTTTATATTTTTAACGTTAAGTTCACATTATTTTACATCTAAAACACGTGTTTACAATACATTTGGGTGAATTCAAAAAATAGAAAAAAAATTTGGGAAAAAATTGGTTAAAAAATGGTGATAATTCCGCTAAATATCGTTTAAAGTCATTTGTATTAAACTAATCATACTTTTTATATTTTTATCGTTAAGTTCACATTATTTTACATCTAAAACACGTATTTACAATACATTTGGGTGAATACAATAAATAGAAAAAAAATTTGGTAAAAAATGGTGATAATTCCGCTAAATATCGTTTAAAGTCATTTGTATTGAACTAATCATACTTTTTATATTTTTATCGTTAAGTTCACATAATTTTACATCTAAAACACGTCTTTACAATACATTTGGGTGAATATAAAAGGTCGTAAAAAAATTTTGAAATACAGGTGATGAATCCGCTAAATATCGTCTTAAGTCATTTCTATTAAACTAATCATACTTTTTATATTTTTAACGTTAAGTTCACATTATTTTACATCTAAAACACGTGTTTACAATACATTTGGGTGAATTCAAAAAATAGAAAAAAAATTTGGGAAAAAATTGGTTAAAAAATGGTGATAATTCCGCTAAATATCGTTTAAAGTCATTTGTATTGAACTAATCATACTTTTTATATTTTTATCGTTAAGTTCACATTATTTTACATCTAAAACACGTATTTACAATACATTTGGGTGAATACAATAAATAGAAAAAAAATTTGGGAAAAAATTTGGTAAAAAATGGTGATAATTCCGCTAAATATCGTTTAAAGTCATTTGTATTGAACTAATCATATTTTTTATATTTTTATCGTTAAGTTCACATTATTTTACATCTAAAACACGTATTTACAATACATTTGGGTGAATACAAAAAATAGAAAAAAAATTTGGGAAAAAATTGGGTAAAAAATGGTGATAATTCCGCTAAATATCGTTTAAAGTCATTTGTATTGAACTAATCATACTTTTTATATTTTTATCGTTAAGTTCACATAATTTTACATCTAAAACACGTCTTTACAATACATTTGGGTGAATATAAAAGGTCGTAAAAAAATTTTGAAATACAGGTGATGAATCCGCTAAATATCGTCTTAAGTCATTTCTATTAAACTAATCATACTTTTTATATTTTTAACGTTAAGTTCACATTATTTTACATCTAAAACACGTGTTTACAATACATTTGGGTGAATACAAAAAATAGAAAAAAAATTTGGGAAAAAATTGGGTAAAAAATGGTGATAATTCCGCTAAATATCGTTTAAAGTCATTTGTATTGAACTAATCATACTTTTTATATTTTTATCGTTAAGTTCACATTATTTTACATCTAAAACACGTATTTACAATACATTTGGGTGAATACAAAAAATAGAAAAAAAATTTGGTAAAAAATGGTGATAATTCCGCTAAATATCGTTTAAAGTCATTTGTATTGAACTAATCATACTTTTTATATTTTTAACGTTAAGTTCACATTATTTTACATCTAAAACACGTGTTTACAATACATTTGGGTGAATACAAAAAATAGAAAAAAAATTTGGTAAAAAATGGTGATAATTCCGCTAAATATCGTTTAAAGTCATTTGTATTGAACTAATCATACTTTTTATATTTTTATCGTTAAGTTCACATTATTTTACATCTAAAACACGTATTTACAATACATTTGGGTGAATACAAAAAATAGAAAAAAAATTTGGGAAAAAATTTGGTAAAAAATGGTGGTACTTCCGCTAAATATCGTTTAAAGTCATTTGTATTGAACTAATCATACTTTTTATATTTTTATCGTTAAGTTCACATTATTTTACATCTAAAACACGTATTTACAATACATTTGGGTGAATACAAAAAATAGAAAAAAAATTTGGGAAAAAATTTGGTAAAAAATGGTGATAATTCCGCTAAATATCGTTTAAAGTCATTTGTATTGAACTAATCATAATTTTTATATTTTTATCGTTAAGTTCACATTATTTTACATCGAAAACACGTCTTTACAATACATTTGGGTGAATATAAAAGGTCGTAAAAAAATTTTGAAATACATGTGATGAATCCGCTAAATATCGTCTTAAGTCATTTCTATTAAACTAATCATACTTTTTATATTTTTAACGTTAAGTTCACATTATTTTACATCTAAAACACGTATTTACAATACATTTGGGTGAATACAAAAAATAGAAAAAAAATTTGGGAAAAAATTTGGTAAAAAATGGTGATAATTCCGCTAAATATCGTTTAAAGTCATTTGTATTGAACTAATCATACTTTTTATATTTTTATCGTTAAGTTCACATTATTTTACATCTAAAAAACGTCTTTACAATACATTTGGGTGAATATAAAAGGTCGTAAAAAAATTTTGAAATACAGGTGATGAATCCGCTAAATATCGTCTTAAGTCATTTCTATTAAACTAATCATACTTTTTATATTTTTAACGTTAAGTTCACATTATTTTACATCTAAAACACGTGTTTACAATACATTTGGGTGAATACAAAAAATAGAAAAAAAATTTGGTAAAAAATTGTGATAATTCCGCTAAATATCGTTTAAAGTCATTTGTATTGAACTAATCATACTTTTTATATTTTTATCGTTAAGTTCACATTATTTTACATCTAAAACACGTATTTACAATACATTTGGGTGAATACAAAAAATAGAAAAAAAATTTGGGAAAAAATTTGGTAAAAAATGGTGATAATTCCGCTAAATATCGTTTAAAGTCATTTGTATTGAACTAATCATACTTTTTATATTTTTATCGTTAAGTTCACATTATTTTACATCTAAAACACGTATTTACAATACATTTGGGTGAATACAATAAATAGAAAAAAAATTTGGGAAAAAATTTGGTAAAAAATGGTGATAATTCCGCTAAATATCGTTTAAAGTCATTTGTATTGAACTAATCATATTTTTTATATTTTTATCGTTAAGTTCACATTATTTTACATCTAAAACACGTATTTACAATACATTTGGGTGAATACAAAAAATAGAAAAAAAATTTGGGAAAAAATTGGGTAAAAAATGGTGATAATTCCGCTAAATATCGTTTAAAGTCATTTGTATTGAACTAATCATACTTTTTATATTTTTATCGTTAAGTTCACATAATTTTACATCTAAAACACGTCTTTACAATACATTTGGGTGAATATAAAAGGTCGTAAAAAAATTTTGAAATACAGGTGATGAATCCGCTAAATATCGTCTTAAGTCATTTCTATTAAACTAATCATACTTTTTATATTTTTAACGTTAAGTTCACATTATTTTACATCTAAAACACGTGTTTACAATACATTTGGGTGAATACAAAAAATAGAAAAAAAATTTGGGAAAAAATTGGGTAAAAAATGGTGATAATTCCGCTAAATATCGTTTAAAGTCATTTGTATTGAACTAATCATACTTTTTATATTTTTATCGTTAAGTTCACATTATTTTACATCTAAAACACGTATTTACAATACATTTGGGTGAATACAAAAAATAGAAAAAAAATTTGGGAAAAAATTTGGTAAAAAATGGTGGTACTTCCGCTAAATATCGTTTAAAGTCATTTGTATTGAACTAATCATACTTTTTATATTTTTATCGTTAAGTTCACATTATTTTACATCTAAAACACGTATTTACAATACATTTGGGTGAATACAAAAAATAGAAAAAAAATTTGGGAAAAAATTTGGTAAAAAATGGTGATAATTCCGCTAAATATCGTTTAAAGTCATTTGTATTGAACTAATCATAATTTTTATATTTTTATCGTTAAGTTCACATTATTTTACATCGAAAACACGTCTTTACAATACATTTGGGTGAATATAAAAGGTCGTAAAAAAATTTTGAAATACATGTGATGAATCCGCTAAATATCGTCTTAAGTCATTTCTATTAAACTAATCATACTTTTTATATTTTTAACGTTAAGTTCACATTATTTTACATCTAAAACACGTATTTACAATACATTTGGGTGAATACAAAAAATAGAAAAAAAATTTGGGAAAAAATTTGGTAAAAAATGGTGATAATTCCGCTAAATATCGTTTAAAGTCATTTGTATTGAACTAATCATACTTTTTATATTTTTATCGTTAAGTTCACATTATTTTACATCTAAAAAACGTCTTTACAATACATTTGGGTGAATATAAAAGGTCGTAAAAAAATTTTGAAATACAGGTGATGAATCCGCTAAATATCGTCTTAAGTCATTTCTATTAAACTAATCATACTTTTTATATTTTTAACGTTAAGTTCACATTATTTTACATCTAAAACACGTGTTTACAATACATTTGGGTGAATACAAAAAATAGAAAAAAAATTTGGTAAAAAATTGTGATAATTCCGCTAAATATCGTTTAAAGTCATTTGTATTGAACTAATCATACTTTTTATATTTTTATCGTTAAGTTCACATTATTTTACATCTAAAACACGTATTTACAATACATTTGGGTGAATACAAAAAATAGAAAAAAAATTTGGGAAAAAATTTGGTAAAAAATGGTGATAATTCCGCTAAATATCGTTTAAAGTCATTTGTATTGAACTAATCATACTTTTTATATTTTTATCGTTAAGTTCACATTATTTTACATCGAAAACACGTCTTTACAATACATTTGGGTGAATATAAAAGGTCGTAAAAAAATTTTGAAATACAGGTGATGAATCCGCTAAATATCGTCTTAAGTCATTTCTATTAAACTAATCATACTTTTTATATTTTTAACGTTAAGTTCACATTATTTTACATCTAAAACACGTGTTTACAATACATTTGGGTGAATACAAAAAATAGAAAAAAAATTTGGGAAAAAATTGGGTAAAAAATGGTGATAATTCCGCTAAATATCGTTTAAAGTCATTTGTATTGAACTAATCATACTTTTTATATTTTTATCGTTAAGTTCACATTATTTTACATCTAAAACACGTATTTACAATACATTTGGGTGAATACAAAAAATAGAAAAAAAATTTGGGAAAAAATTTGGTAAAAAATGGTGGTACTTCCGCTAAATATCGTTTAAAGTCATTTGTATTGAACTAATCATACTTTTTATATTTTTATCGTTAAGTTCACATTATTTTACATCTAAAACACGTATTTACAATACATTTGGGTGAATACAAAAAATAGAAAAAAAATTTGGGAAAAAATTTGGTAAAAAATGGTGATAATTCCGCTAAATATCGTTTAAAGTCATTTGTATTGAACTAATCATAATTTTTATATTTTTATCGTTAAGTTCACATTATTTTACATCGAAAACACGTCTTTACAATACATTTGGGTGAATATAAAAGGTCGTAAAAAAATTTTGAAATACATGTGATGAATCCGCTAAATATCGTCTTAAGTCATTTCTATTAAACTAATCATACTTTTTATATTTTTAACGTTAAGTTCACATTATTTTACATCTAAAACACGTATTTACAATACATTTGGGTGAATACAAAAAATAGAAAAAAAATTTGGGAAAAAATTTGGTAAAAAATGGTGATAATTCCGCTAAATATCGTTTAAAGTCATTTGTATTGAACTAATCATACTTTTTATATTTTTATCGTTAAGTTCACATTATTTTACATCTAAAAAACGTCTTTACAATACATTTGGGTGAATATAAAAGGTCGTAAAAAAATTTTGAAATACAGGTGATGAATCCGCTAAATATCGTCTTAAGTCATTTCTATTAAACTAATCATACTTTTTATATTTTTAACGTTAAGTTCACATTATTTTACATCTAAAACACGTGTTTACAATACATTTGGGTGAATACAAAAAATAGAAAAAAAATTTGGTAAAAAATTGTGATAATTCCGCTAAATATCGTTTAAAGTCATTTGTATTGAACTAATCATACTTTTTATATTTTTATCGTTAAGTTCACATTATTTTACATCTAAAACACGTATTTACAATACATTTGGGTGAATACAAAAAATAGAAAAAAAATTTGGGAAAAAATTTGGTAAAAAATGGTGATAATTCCGCTAAATATCGTTTAAAGTCATTTGTATTGAACTAATCATACTTTTTATATTTTTATCGTTAAGTTCACATTATTTTACATCGAAAACACGTCTTTACAATACATTTGGGTGAATATAAAAGGTCGTAAAAAAATTTTGAAATACAGGTGATGAATCCGCTAAATATCGTCTTAAGTCATTTCTATTAAACTAATCATACTTTTTATATTTTTAACGTTAAGTTCACATTATTTTACATCTAAAACACGTGTTTACAATACATTTGGGTGAATACAAAAAATAGAAAAAAAATTTGGGAAAAAATTGGGTAAAAAATGGTGATAATTCCGCTAAATATCGTTTAAAGTCATTTGTATTGAACTAATCATACTTTTTATATTTTTATCGTTAAGTTCACATTATTTTACATCTAAAACACGTATTTACAATACATTTGGGTGAATACAAAAAATAGAAAAAAAATTTGGGAAAAAATTTGGTAAAAAATGGTGATAATTCCGCTAAATATCGTTTAAAGTCATTTGTATTGAACTAATCATACTTTTTATATTTTTATCGTTAAGTTCACATTATTTTACATCTAAAACACGTATTTACAATACATTTGGGTGAATATAAAAGGTCGTAAAAAAATTTTGAAATACAGGTGATGAATCCGCTAAATATCGTCTTAAGTCATTTCTATTAAACTAATCATACTTTTTATATTTTTAACGTTAAGTTCACATTATTTTACATCTAAAACACGTGTTTACAATACATTTGGGTGAATACAAAAAATAGAAAAAAAATTTGGTAAAAAATGGTGATAATTCCGCTAAATATCGTTTAAAGTCATTTGTATTGAACTAATCATACTTTTTATATTTTTATCGTTAAGTTCACATTATTTTACATCTAAAACACGTATTTACAATACATTTGGGTGAATACAAAAAATAGAAAAAAAATTTGGGAAAAAATTTGGTAAAAAATGGTGGTACTTCCGCTAAATATCGTTTAAAGTCATTTGTATTGAACTAATCATACTTTTTATATTTTTATCGTTAAGTTCACATTATTTTACATCTAAAACACGTATTTACAATACATTTGGGTGAATACAAAAAATAGAAAAAAAATTTGGGAAAAAATTTGGTAAAAAATGGTGATAATTCCGCTAAATATCGTTTAAAGTCATTTGTATTGAACTAATCATACTTTTTATATTTTTATCGTTAAGTTCACATTATTTTACATCGAAAACACGTCTTTACAATACATTTGGGTGAATATAAAAGGTCGTAAAAAAATTTTGAAATACAGGTGATGAATCCGCTAAATATCGTCTTAAGTCATTTCTATTAAACTAATCATACTTTTTATATTTTTAACGTTAAGTTCACATTATTTTACATCTAAAACACGTGTTTACAATACATTTGGGTGAATACAAAAAATAGAAAAAAAATTTGGGAAAAAATTGGGTAAAAAATGGTGATAATTCCGCTAAATATCGTTTAAAGTCATTTGTATTGAACTAATCATACTTTTTATATTTTTATCGTTAAGTTCACATTATTTTACATCTAAAACACGTATTTACAATACATTTGGGTGAATACAAAAAATAGAAAAAAAATTTGGGAAAAAATTTGGTAAAAAATGGTGATAATTCCGCTAAATATCGTTTAAAGTCATTTGTATTGAACTAATCATACTTTTTATATTTTTATCGTTAAGTTCACATTATTTTACATCTAAAACACGTATTTACAATACATTTGGGTGAATATAAAAGGTCGTAAAAAAATTTTGAAATACAGGTGATGAATCCGCTAAATATCGTCTTAAGTCATTTCTATTAAACTAATCATACTTTTTATATTTTTAACGTTAAGTTCACATTATTTTACATCTAAAACACGTGTTTACAATACATTTGGGTGAATACAAAAAATAGAAAAAAAATTTGGTAAAAAATGGTGATAATTCCGCTAAATATCGTTTAAAGTCATTTGTATTGAACTAATCATACTTTTTATATTTTTATCGTTAAGTTCACATTATTTTACATCTAAAACACGTATTTACAATACATTTGGGTGAATACAAAAAATAGAAAAAAAATTTGGGAAAAAATTTGGTAAAAAATGGTGGTACTTCCGCTAAATATCGTTTAAAGTCATTTGTATTGAACTAATCATACTTTTTATATTTTTATCGTTAAGTTCACATTATTTTACATCTAAAACACGTATTTACAATACATTTGGGTGAATACAAAAAATAGAAAAAAAATTTGGGAAAAAATTTGGTAAAAAATGGTGATAATTCCGCTAAATATCGTTTAAAGTCATTTGTATTGAACTAATCATACTTTTTATATTTTTATCGTTAAGTTCACATTATTTTACATCTAAAACACGTCTTTACAATACATTTGGGTGAATATAAAAGGTCGTAAAAAAATTTTGAAATACATGTGATGAATCCGCTAAATATCGTCTTAAGTCATTTCTATTAAACTAATCATACTTTTTATATTTTTAACGTTAAGTTCACATTATTTTACATCTAAAACACGTATTTACAATACATTTGGGTGAATACAAAAAATAGAAAAAAAATTTGGGAAAAAATTTGGTAAAAAATGGTGATAATTCCGCTAAATATCGTTTAAAGTCATTTGTATTGAACTAATCATACTTTTTATATTTTTATCGTTAAGTTCACATTATTTTACATCTAAAACACGTCTTTACAATACATTTGGGTGAATATAAAAGGTCGTAAAAAAATTTTGAAATACAGGTGATGAATCCGCTAAATATCGTCTTAAGTCATTTCTATTAAACTAATCATACTTTTTATATTTTTAACGTTAAGTTCACATTATTTTACATCTAAAACACGTGTTTACAATACATTTGGGTGAATACAAAAAATAGAAAAAAAATTTGGTAAAAAATGGTGATAATTCCGCTAAATATCGTTTAAAGTCATTTGTATTGAACTAATCATACTTTTTATATTTTTATCGTTAAGTTCACATTATTTTACATCTAAAACACGTATTTACAATACATTTGGGTGAATACAAAAAATAGAAAAAAAATTTGGGAAAAAATTTGGTAAAAAATGGTGATAATTCGCTAAATATCGTTTAAAGTCATTTGTATTGAACTAATCATACTTTTTATATTTTTATCGTTAAGTTCACATTATTTTACATCTAAAACACGTCTTTACAATACATTTGGGTGAATATAAAAGGTCGTAAAAAAATTTTGAAATACAGTTGATGAATCCGCTAAATATCGTCTTAAGTCATTTTTATTAAACTAATCATACTTTTTATATTTTTAACGTTAAGTTCACATTATGTTACATCTAAAACACGTGTTTACAATACATTTGGGTGAATACAAAAAATAGAAAAAAAATTTGGGAAAAAATTGGTTAAAAAATGGTGATAATTCCGCTAAATATCGTTTAAAGTCATTTGTATTGAACTAATCATATTTTTATATTTTTATCGTTAAGTTCACATTATTTTACATCTAAAAAACGTATTTACAATACATTTGGGTGAATACAAAAAATTGAAAAAAAATTTGGGAAAAAATTTGGTAAAAAATGGTGATAATTCCGCTAAATATCGTTTAAAGTCATTTGTATTGAACTAATCATACTTTTTATATTTTTATCGTTAAGTTCACATTATTTTACATCTAAAACACGTATTTACAATACATTTGGGTGAATACAAAAAATAGAAAAAAAATTTGGGAAAAAATTGGGTAAAAAATGGTGATAATTCCGCTAAATATCGTTTAAAGTCATTTGTATTGAACTAATCATACTTTTTATATTTTTATCGTTAAGTTCACATAATTTTACATCTAAAACACGTCTTTACAATACATTTGGGTGAATATAAAAGGTCGTAAAAAAATTTTGAAATACAGGTGATGAATCCGCTAAATATCGTCTTAAGTCATTTCTATTAAACTAATCATACTTTTTATATTTTTAACGTTAAGTTCACATTATTTTACATCTAAAACACGTGTTTACAATACATTTGGGTGAATACAAAAAATAGAAAAAAAATTTGGGAAAAAATTGGGTAAAAAATGGTGATAATTCCGCTAAATATCGTTTAAAGTCATTTGTATTGAACTAATCATACTTTTTAAATTTTTATCGTTAAGTTCACATTATTTTACATCTAAAACACGTCTTTACATTACATTTGGGTGAATATAAAAGGTCGTAAAAAAATTTTGAAATACGGGTGATGAATCCGCTAAATATCGTCTTAAGTCATTTCTATTAAACTAATCATACTTTTTATATTTTTAACGTTAAGTTCACATTATTTTACATCTAAAACACGTGTTTACAATACATTTGGGTGAATACAAAAAATAGAAAAAAAATTTGGTAAAAAATTGTGATAATTCCGCTAAATATCGTTTAAAGTCATTTGTATTGAACTAATCATACTTTTTATATTTTTATCGTTAAGTTCACATTATTTTACATCTAAAACACGTATTTACAATACATTTGGGTGAATACAAAAAATAGAAAAAAAATTTGGGAAAAAATTTGGTAAAAAATGGTGATAATTCCGCTAAATATCGTTTAAAGTCATTTGTATTGAACTAATCATACTTTTTAAATTTTTATCGTTAAGTTCACATTATTTTACATCTAAAACACGTCTTTACATTACATTTGGGTGAATATAAAAGGTCGTAAAAAAATTTTGAAATACGGGTGATGATACCGCTAAATATCGTCTTAAGTCATTTCTATTAAACTAATCATACTTTTTATATTTTTAACGTTAAGTTCACATTATTTTACATCTAAAACACGTGTTTACAATACATTTGGGTGAATACAAAATATAGAAAAAAAATTTGGTAAAAAATGGTGATAATTCCGCTAAATATCGTTTAAAGTCATTTGTATTGAACTAATCATACTTTTTATATTTTTATCGTTAAGTTCACATTATTTTACATCTAAAACACGTATTTACAATACATTTGGGTGAATACAAAAAATAGAAAAAAAATTTGGTAAAAAATGGTGATAATTCCGCTAAATATCGTTTAAAGTCATTTGTATTGAACTAATCATACTTTTTATATTTTTATCGTTAAGTTCACATTATTTTACATCTAAAACACGTATTTACAATACATTTGGGTGAATACAAAAAATAGAAAAAAAATTTGGGAAAAAATTTGGTAAAAAATGGTGGTACTTCCGCTAAATATCGTTTAAAGTCATTTGTATTGAACTAATCATACTTTTTATATTTTTATCGTTAAGTTCACATTATTTTACATCTAAAACACGTATTTACAATACATTTGGGTGAATACAAAAAATAGAAAAAAAATTTGGGAAAAAATTTGGTAAAAAATGGTGATAATTCCGCTAAATATCGTTTAAAGTCATTTGTATTGAACTAATCATACTTTTTATATTTTTATCGTTAAGTTCACATTATTTTACATCTAAAACACATCTTTACAATACATTTGGGTGAATATAAAAGGTCGTAAAAAAATTTTGAAATACATGTGATGAATCCGCTAAATATCGTCTTAAGTCATTTCTATTAAACTAATCATACTTTTTATATTTTTAACGTTAAGTTCACATTATTTTACATCTAAAACACGTATTTACAATACATTTGGGTGAATACAAAAAATAGAAAAAAAATTTGGGAAAAAATTTGGTAAAAAATGGTGATAATTCCGCTAAATATCGTTTAAAGTCATTTGTATTGAACTAATCATACTTTTTATATTTTTATCGTTAAGTTCACATTATTTTACATCTAAAACACGTCTTTACAATACATTTGGGTGAATATAAAAGGTCGTAAAAAAATTTTGAAATACAGGTGATGAATCCGCTAAATATCGTCTTAAGTCATTTCTATTAAACTAATCATACTTTTTATATTTTTAACGTTAAGTTCACATTATTTTACATCTAAAACACGTGTTTACAATACATTTGGGTGAATACAAAAAATAGAAAAAAAATTTGGTAAAAAATGGTGATAATTCCGCTAAATATCGTTTAAAGTCATTTGTATTGAACTAATCATACTTTTTATATTTTTATCGTTAAGTTCACATTATTTTACATCTAAAACACGTATTTACAATACATTTGGGTGAATACAAAAAATAGAAAAAAAATTTGGGAAAAAATTTGGTAAAAAATGGTGATAATTCGCTAAATATCGTTTAAAGTCATTTGTATTGAACTAATCATACTTTTTATATTTTTATCGTTAAGTTCACATTATTTTACATCTAAAACACGTCTTTACAATACATTTGGGTGAATATAAAAGGTCGTAAAAAAATTTTGAAATACAGTTGATGAATCCGCTAAATATCGTCTTAAGTCATTTCTATTAAACTAATCATACTTTTTATATTTTTAACGTTAAGTTCACATTATGTTACATCTAAAACACGTGTTTACAATACATTTGGGTGAATACAAAAAATAGAAAAAAAATTTGGGAAAAAATTGGTTAAAAAATGGTGATAATTCCGCTAAATATCGTTTAAAGTCATTTGTATTGAACTAATCATATTTTTATATTTTTATCGTTAAGTTCACATTATTTTACATCTAAAAAACGTATTTACAATACATTTGGGTGAATACAAAAAATTGAAAAAAAATTTGGGAAAAAATTTGGTAAAAAATGGTGATAATTCCGCTAAATATCGTTTAAAGTCATTTGTATTGAACTAATCATACTTTTTATATTTTTATCGTTAAGTTCACATTATTTTACATCTAAAACACGTATTTACAATACATTTGGGTGAATACAAAAAATAGAAAAAAAATTTGGGAAAAAATTGGGTAAAAAATGGTGATAATTCCGCTAAATATCGTTTAAAGTCATTTGTATTGAACTAATCATACTTTTTATATTTTTATCGTTAAGTTCACATAATTTTACATCTAAAACACGTCTTTACAATACATTTGGGTGAATATAAAAGGTCGTAAAAAAATTTTGAAATACAGGTGATGAATCCGCTAAATATCGTCTTAAGTCATTTCTATTAAACTAATCATACTTTTTATATTTTTAACGTTAAGTTCACATTATTTTACATCTAAAACACGTGTTTACAATACATTTGGGTGAATACAAAAAATAGAAAAAAAATTTGGGAAAAAATTGGGTAAAAAATGGTGATAATTCCGCTAAATATCGTTTAAAGTCATTTGTATTGAACTAATCATACTTTTTAAATTTTTATCGTTAAGTTCACATTATTTTACATCTAAAACACGTCTTTACATTACATTTGGGTGAATATAAAAGGTCGTAAAAAAATTTTGAAATACGGGTGATGAATCCGCTAAATATCGTCTTAAGTCATTTCTATTAAACTAATCATACTTTTTATATTTTTAACGTTAAGTTCACATTATTTTACATCTAAAACACGTGTTTACAATACATTTGGGTGAATACAAAAAATAGAAAAAAAATTTGGTAAAAAATGGTGATAATTCCGCTAAATATCGTTTAAAATCATTTGTATTGAACTAATCATACTTTTTATATTTTTATCGTTAAGTTCACATTATTTTACATCTAAAACACGTATTTACAATACATTTGGGTGAATACAAAAAATAGAAAAAAAATTTGGGAAAAAATTTGGTAAAAAATGGTGATAATTCCGCTAAATATCGTTTAAAGTCATTTGTATTGAACTAATCATACTTTTTATATTTTTATCGTTAAGTTCACATTATTTTACATCTAAAACACGTATTTACAATACATTTGGGTGAATACAAAAAATAGAAAAAAAATTTGGGAAAAAATTTGGTAAAAAATGGTGATAATTCCGCTAAATATCGTTTAAAGTCATTTGTATTGAACTAATCATACTTTTTATATTTTTATCGTTAAGTTCACATTATTTTACATCTAAAACACGTATTTACAATACATTTGGGTGAATACAAAAAATAGAAAAAAAATTTGGGAAAAAATTGGGTAAAAAATGGTGATAATTCCGCTAAATATCGTTTAAAGTCATTTGTATTGAACTAATCATACTTTTTAAATTTTTATCGTTAAGTTCACATTATTTTACATCGAAAACACGTCTTTACAATACATTTGGGTGAATATAAAAGGTCGTAAAAAAATTTTGAAATACAGGTGATGAATCCGCTAAATATCGTCTTAAGTCATTTCTATTAAACTAATCATACTTTTTATATTTTTAACGTTAAGTTCACATTATTTTACATCTAAAACACGTGTTTACAATACATTTGGGTGAATACAAAAAATAGAAAAAAAATTTGGGAAAAAATTGGGTAAAAAATGGTGATAATTCCGCTAAATATCGTTTAAAGTCATTTGTATTGAACTAATCATACTTTTTAAATTTTTATCGTTAAGTTCACATTATTTTACATCTAAAACACGTCTTTACATTACATTTGGGTGAATATAAAAGGTCGTAAAAAAATTTTGAAATACGGGTGATGAATCCGCTAAATATCGTCTTAAGTCATTTCTATTAAACTAATCATACTTTTTATATTTTTAACGTTAAGTTCACATTATTTTACATCTAAAACACGTGTTTACAATACATTTGGGTGAATACAAAAAATAGAAAAAAAATTTGGTAAAAAATTGTGATAATTCCGCTAAATATCGTTTAAAGTCATTTGTATTGAACTAATCATACTTTTTATATTTTTATCGTTAAGTTCACATTATTTTACATCTAAAACACGTATTTACAATACATTTGGGTGAATACAAAAAATAGAAAAAAAATTTGGGAAAAAATTTGGTAAAAAATGGTGATAATTCCGCTAAATATCGTTTAAAGTCATTTGTATTGAACTAATCATACTTTTTAAATTTTTATCGTTAAGTTCACATTATTTTACATCTAAAACACGTCTTTACATTACATTTGGGTGAATATAAAAGGTCGTAAAAAAATTTTGAAATACGGGTGATGATACCGCTAAATATCGTCTTAAGTCATTTCTATTAAACTAATCATACTTTTTATATTTTTAACGTTAAGTTCACATTATTTTACATCTAAAACACGTGTTTACAATACATTTGGGTGAATACAAAATATAGAAAAAAAATTTGGTAAAAAATGGTGATAATTCCGCTAAATATCGTTTAAAGTCATTTGTATTGAACTAATCATACTTTTTATATTTTTATCGTTAAGTTCACATTATTTTACATCTAAAACACGTATTTACAATACATTTGGGTGAATACAAAAAATAGAAAAAAAATTTGGTAAAAAATGGTGATAATTCCGCTAAATATCGTTTAAAGTCATTTGTATTGAACTAATCATACTTTTTATATTTTTATCGTTAAGTTCACATTATTTTACATCTAAAACACGTATTTACAATACATTTGGGTGAATACAAAAAATAGAAAAAAAATTTGGGAAAAAATTTGGTAAAAAATGGTGGTACTTCCGCTAAATATCGTTTAAAGTCATTTGTATTGAACTAATCATACTTTTTATATTTTTATCGTTAAGTTCACATTATTTTACATCTAAAACACGTATTTACAATACATTTGGGTGAATACAAAAAATAGAAAAAAAATTTGGGAAAAAATTTGGTAAAAAATGGTGATAATTCCGCTAAATATCGTTTAAAGTCATTTGTATTGAACTAATCATACTTTTTATATTTTTATCGTTAAGTTCACATTATTTTACATCTAAAACACATCTTTACAATACATTTGGGTGAATATAAAAGGTCGTAAAAAAATTTTGAAATACATGTGATGAATCCGCTAAATATCGTCTTAAGTCATTTCTATTAAACTAATCATACTTTTTATATTTTTAACGTTAAGTTCACATTATTTTACATCTAAAACACGTATTTACAATACATTTGGGTGAATACAAAAAATAGAAAAAAAATTTGGGAAAAAATTTGGTAAAAAATGGTGATAATTCGCTAAATATCGTTTAAAGTCATTTGTATTGAACTAATCATACTTTTTAAATTTTTATCGTTAAGTTCACATTATTTTACATCTAAAACACGTCTTTACATTACATTTGGGTGAATATAAAAGGTCGTAAAAAAATTTTGAAATACGGGTGATGAATCCGCTAAATATCGTCTTAAGTCATTTCTATTAAACTAATCATACTTTTTATATTTTTAACGTTAAGTTCACATTATTTTACATCTAAAACACGTGTTTACAATACATTTGGGTGAATACAAAAAATAGAAAAAAAATTTGGTAAAAAATGGTGATAATTCCGCTAAATATCGTTTAAAATCATTTGTATTGAACTAATCATACTTTTTATATTTTTATCGTTAAGTTCACATTATTTTACATCTAAAACACGTATTTACAATACATTTGGGTGAATACAAAAAATAGAAAAAAAATTTGGGAAAAAATTTGGTAAAAAATGGTGATAATTCCGCTAAATATCGTTTAAAGTCATTTGTATTGAACTAATCATACTTTTTATATTTTTATCGTTAAGTTCACATTATTTTACATCTAAAACACGTATTTACAATACATTTGGGTGAATACAAAAAATAGAAAAAAAATTTGGGAAAAAATTTGGTAAAAAATGGTGATAATTCCGCTAAATATCGTTTAAAGTCATTTGTATTGAACTAATCATACTTTTTATATTTTTATCGTTAAGTTCACATTATTTTACATCTAAAACACGTATTTACAATACATTTGGGTGAATACAAAAAATAGAAAAAAAATTTGGGAAAAAATTGGGTAAAAAATGGTGATAATTCCGCTAAATATCGTTTAAAGTCATTTGTATTGAACTAATCATACTTTTTAAATTTTTATCGTTAAGTTCACATTATTTTACATCGAAAACACGTCTTTACAATACATTTGGGTGAATATAAAAGGTCGTAAAAAAATTTTGAAATACAGGTGATGAATCCGCTAAATATCGTCTTAAGTCATTTCTATTAAACTAATCATACTTTTTATATTTTTAACGTTAAGTTCACATTATTTTACATCTAAAACACGTGTTTACAATACATTTGGGTGAATACAAAAAATAGAAAAAAAATTTGGGAAAAAATTGGGTAAAAAATGGTGATAATTCCGCTAAATATCGTTTAAAGTCATTTGTATTGAACTAATCATACTTTTTAAATTTTTATCGTTAAGTTCACATTATTTTACATCTAAAACACGTCTTTACATTACATTTGGGTGAATATAAAAGGTCGTAAAAAAATTTTGAAATACGGGTGATGAATCCGCTAAATATCGTCTTAAGTCATTTCTATTAAACTAATCATACTTTTTATATTTTTAACGTTAAGTTCACATTATTTTACATCTAAAACACGTGTTTACAATACATTTGGGTGAATACAAAAAATAGAAAAAAAATTTGGTAAAAAATTGTGATAATTCCGCTAAATATCGTTTAAAGTCATTTGTATTGAACTAATCATACTTTTTATATTTTTATCGTTAAGTTCACATTATTTTACATCTAAAACACGTATTTACAATACATTTGGGTGAATACAAAAAATAGAAAAAAAATTTGGGAAAAAATTTGGTAAAAAATGGTGATAATTCCGCTAAATATCGTTTAAAGTCATTTGTATTGAACTAATCATACTTTTTAAATTTTTATCGTTAAGTTCACATTATTTTACATCTAAAACACGTCTTTACATTACATTTGGGTGAATATAAAAGGTCGTAAAAAAATTTTGAAATACGGGTGATGATACCGCTAAATATCGTCTTAAGTCATTTCTATTAAACTAATCATACTTTTTATATTTTTAACGTTAAGTTCACATTATTTTACATCTAAAACACGTGTTTACAATACATTTGGGTGAATACAAAATATAGAAAAAAAATTTGGTAAAAAATGGTGATAATTCCGCTAAATATCGTTTAAAGTCATTTGTATTGAACTAATCATACTTTTTATATTTTTATCGTTAAGTTCACATTATTTTACATCTAAAACACGTATTTACAATACATTTGGGTGAATACAAAAAATAGAAAAAAAATTTGGTAAAAAATGGTGATAATTCCGCTAAATATCGTTTAAAGTCATTTGTATTGAACTAATCATACTTTTTATATTTTTATCGTTAAGTTCACATTATTTTACATCTAAAACACGTATTTACAATACATTTGGGTGAATACAAAAAATAGAAAAAAAATTTGGGAAAAAATTTGGTAAAAAATGGTGGTACTTCCGCTAAATATCGTTTAAAGTCATTTGTATTGAACTAATCATACTTTTTATATTTTTATCGTTAAGTTCACATTATTTTACATCTAAAACACGTATTTACAATACATTTGGGTGAATACAAAAAATAGAAAAAAAATTTGGGAAAAAATTTGGTAAAAAATGGTGATAATTCCGCTAAATATCGTTTAAAGTCATTTGTATTGAACTAATCATACTTTTTATATTTTTATCGTTAAGTTCACATTATTTTACATCTAAAACACATCTTTACAATACATTTGGGTGAATATAAAAGGTCGTAAAAAAATTTTGAAATACATGTGATGAATCCGCTAAATATCGTCTTAAGTCATTTCTATTAAACTAATCATACTTTTTATATTTTTAACGTTAAGTTCACATTATTTTACATCTAAAACACGTATTTACAATACATTTGGGTGAATACAAAAAATAGAAAAAAAATTTGGGAAAAAATTTGGTAAAAAATGGTGATAATTCGCTAAATATCGTTTAAAGTCATTTGTATTGAACTAATCATACTTTTTAAATTTTTATCGTTAAGTTCACATTATTTTACATCTAAAACACGTCTTTACATTACATTTGGGTGAATATAAAAGGTCGTAAAAAAATTTTGAAATACGGGTGATGAATCCGCTAAATATCGTCTTAAGTCATTTCTATTAAACTAATCATACTTTTTATATTTTTAACGTTAAGTTCACATTATTTTACATCTAAAACACGTGTTTACAATACATTTGGGTGAATACAAAAAATAGAAAAAAAATTTGGTAAAAAATGGTGATAATTCCGCTAAATATCGTTTAAAATCATTTGTATTGAACTAATCATACTTTTTATATTTTTATCGTTAAGTTCACATTATTTTACATCTAAAACACGTATTTACAATACATTTGGGTGAATACAAAAAATAGAAAAAAAATTTGGGAAAAAATTTGGTAAAAAATGGTGATAATTCCGCTAAATATCGTTTAAAGTCATTTGTATTGAACTAATCATACTTTTTATATTTTTATCGTTAAGTTCACATTATTTTACATCTAAAACACGTATTTACAATACATTTGGGTGAATACAAAAAATAGAAAAAAAATTTGGGAAAAAATTTGGTAAAAAATGGTGATAATTCCGCTAAATATCGTTTAAAGTCATTTGTATTGAACTAATCATACTTTTTATATTTTTATCGTTAAGTTCACATTATTTTACATCTAAAACACGTATTTACAATACATTTGGGTGAATACAAAAAATAGAAAAAAAATTTGGGAAAAAATTGGGTAAAAAATGGTGATAATTCCGCTAAATATCGTTTAAAGTCATTTGTATTGAACTAATCATACTTTTTAAATTTTTATCGTTAAGTTCACATTATTTTACATCGAAAACACGTCTTTACAATACATTTGGGTGAATATAAAAGGTCGTAAAAAAATTTTGAAATACAGGTGATGAATCCGCTAAATATCGTCTTAAGTCATTTCTATTAAACTAATCATACTTTTTATATTTTTAACGTTAAGTTCACATTATTTTACATCTAAAACACGTGTTTACAATACATTTGGGTGAATACAAAAAATAGAAAAAAAATTTGGGAAAAAATGGTGATAATTCCGCTAAATATCGTTTAAAGTCATTTGTATTGAACTAATCATACTTTTTATATTTTTATCGTTAAGTTCACATTATTTTACATCTAAAACACGTATTTACAATACATTTGGGTGAATACAAAAAATAGAAAAAAAATTTGGGAAAAAATTTGGTAAAAAATGGTGATAATTCCGCTAAATATCGTTTAAAGTCATTTGTATTGAACTAATCATACTTTTTATATTTTTATCGTTAAGTTCACATTATTTTACATCGAAAACACGTCTTTACAATACATTTGGGTGAATATAAAAGGTCGTAAAAAAATTTTGAAATACAGGTGATGAATCCGCTAAATATCGTCTTAAGTCATTTCTATTAAACTAATCATACTTTTTATATTTTTAACGTTAAGTTCACATTATGTTACATCTAAAACACGTGTTTACAATACATTTGGGTGAATACAAAAAATAGAAAAAAAATTTGGGAAAAAATTGGTTAAAAAATGGTGATAATTCCGCTAAATATCGTTTAAAGTCATTTGTATTGAACTAATCATACTTTTTATATTTTTATCGTTAAGTTCACATTATTTTACATCTAAAACACGTATTTACAATACATTTGGGTGAATATAAAAGGTCGTAAAAAAATTTTGAAATACAGGTGATGAATCCGCTAAATATCGTCTTAAGTCATTTCTATTAAACTAATCATACTTTTTATATTTTTAACGTTAAGTTCACATTATTTTACATCTAAAACACGTGTTTACAATACATTTGGGTGAATACAAAAAATAGAAAAAAAATTTGGGAAAAAATTGGGTAAAAAATGGTGATAATTCCGCTAAATATCGTTTAAAGTCATTTGTATTGAACTAATCATACTTTTTAAATTTTTATCGTTAAGTTCACATTATTTTACATCTAAAACACGTCTTTACATTACATTTGGGTGAATATAAAAGGTCGTAAAAAAATTTTGAAATACGGGTGATGAATCCGCTAAATATCGTCTTAAGTCATTTCTATTAAACTAATCATACTTTTTATATTTTTAACGTTAAGTTCACATTATTTTACATCTAAAACACGTGTTTACAATACATTTGGGTGAATACAAAAAATAGAAAAAAAATTTGGTAAAAAATGGTGATAATTCCGCTAAATATCGTTTAAAATCATTTGTATTGAACTAATCATACTTTTTATATTTTTATCGTTAAGTTCACATTATTTTACATCTAAAACACGTATTTACAATACATTTGGGTGAATACAAAAAATAGAAAAAAAATTTGGGAAAAAATTTGGTAAAAAATGGTGATAATTCCGCTAAATATCGTTTAAAGTCATTTGTATTGAACTAATCATACTTTTTATATTTTTATCGTTAAGTTCACATTATTTTACATCTAAAACACGTATTTACAATACATTTGGGTGAATACAAAAAATAGAAAAAAAATTTTGGAAAAAATTTGGTAAAAAATGGTGATAATTCCGCTAAATATCGTTTAAAGTCATTTGTATTGAACTAATCATACTTTTTATATTTTTATCGTTAAGTTCACATTATTTTACATCTAAAACACGTATTTACAATACATTTGGGTGAATACAAAAAATAGAAAAAAAATTTGGGAAAAAATTGGGTAAAAAATGGTGATAATTCCGCTAAATATCGTTTAAAGTCATTTGTATTGAACTAATCATACTTTTTAAATTTTTATCGTTAAGTTCACATTATTTTACATCGAAAACACGTCTTTACAATACATTTGGGTGAATATAAAAGGTCGTAAAAAAATTTTGAAATACAGGTGATGAATCCGCTAAATATCGTCTTAAGTCATTTCTATTAAACTAATCATACTTTATATATTTTTAACGTTAAGTTCACATTATTTTACATCTAAAACACGTGTTTACAATACATTTGGGTGAATACAAAAAATAGAAAAAAAATTTGGGAAAAAATTGGGTAAAAAATGGTGATAATTCCGCTAAATATCGTTTAAAGTCATTTGTATTGAACTAATCATACTTTTTATATTTTTATCGTTAAGTTCACATTATTTTACATCTAAAACACGTATTTACAATACATTTGGGTGAATACAAAAAATAGAAAAAAAATTTGGGAAAAAATTGGGTAAAAAATGGTGATAATTCCGCTAAATATCGTTTAAAGTCATTTGTATTGAACTAATCATACTTTTTATATTTTTATCGTTAAGTTCACATAATTTTACATCTAAAACACGTCTTTACAATACATTTGGGTGAATATAAAAGGTCGTAAAAAAATTTTGAAATACAGGTGATGAATCCGCTAAATATCGTCTTAAGTCATTTCTATTAAACTAATCATACTTTTTATATTTTTAACGTTATGTTCACATTATTTTACATCTAAAACACGTGTTTACAATACATTTGGGTGAATACAAAAAATAGAAAAAAAATTTGGGAAAAAATTGGGTAAAAAATGGTGATAATTCCGCTAAATATCGTTTAAAGTCATTTGTATTGAACTAATCATACTTTTTAAATTTTTATCGTTAAGTTCACATTATTTTACATCTAAAACACGTCTTTACATTACATTTGGGTGAATATAAAAGGTCGTAAAAAAATTTTGAAATACGGGTGATGAATCCGCTAAATATCGTCTTAAGTCATTTCTATTAAACTAATCATACTTTTTATATTTTTAACGTTAAGTTCACATTATTTTACATCTAAAACACGTGTTTACAATACATTTGGGTGAATACAAAAAATAGAAAAAAAATTTGGTAAAAAATGGTGATAATTCCGCTAAATATCGTTTAAAATCATTTGTATTGAACTAATCATACTTTTTATATTTTTATCGTTAAGTTCACATTATTTTACATCTAAAACACGTATTTACAATACATTTGGGTGAATACAAAAAATAGAAAAAAAATTTGGGAAAAAATTTGGTAAAAAATGGTGATAATTCCGCTAAATATCGTTTAAAGTCATTTGTATTGAACTAATCATACTTTTTATATTTTTATCGTTAAGTTCACATTATTTTACATCTAAAACACGTATTTACAATACATTTGGGTGAATACAAAAAATAGAAAAAAAATTTGGGAAAAAATTTGGTAAAAAATGGTGATAATTCCGCTAAATATCGTTTAAAGTCATTTGTATTGAACTAATCATACTTTTTATATTTTTATCGTTAAGTTCACATTATTTTACATCTAAAACACGTATTTACAATACATTTGGGTGAATACAAAAAATAGAAAAAAAATTTGGGAAAAAATTGGGTAAAAAATGGTGATAATTCCGCTAAATATCGTTTAAAGTCATTTGTATTGAACTAATCATACTTTTTAAATTTTTATCGTTAAGTTCACATTATTTTACATCGAAAACACGTCTTTACAATACATTTGGGTGAATATAAAAGGTCGTAAAAAAATTTTGAAATACAGGTGATGAATCCGCTAAATATCGTCTTAAGTCATTTCTATTAAACTAATCATACTTTTTATATTTTTAACGTTAAGTTCACATTATTTTACATCTAAAACACGTGTTTACAATACATTTGGGTGAATACAAAAAATAGAAAAAAAATTTGGGAAAAAATTGGGTAAAAAATGGTGATAATTCCGCTAAATATCGTTTAAAGTCATTTGTATTGAACTAATCATACTTTTTATATTTTTATCGTTAAGTTCACATTATTTTACATCTAAAACACGTATTTACAATACATTTGGGTGAATACAAAAAATAGAAAAAAAATTTGGGAAAAAATTGGGTAAAAAATGGTGATAATTCCGCTAAATATCGTTTAAAGTCATTTGTATTGAACTAATCATACTTTTTATATTTTTATCGTTAAGTTCACATAATTTTACATCTAAAACACGTCTTTACAATACATTTGGGTGAATATAAAAGGTCGTAAAAAAATTTTGAAATACAGGTGATGAATCCGCTAAATATCGTCTTAAGTCATTTCTATTAAACTAATCATACTTTTTATATTTTTAACGTTAAGTTCACATTATTTTACATCTAAAACACGTGTTTACAATACATTTGGGTGAATACAAAAAATAGAAAAAAAATTTGGGAAAAAATTGGGTAAAAAATGGTGATAATTCCGCTAAATATCGTTTAAAGTCATTTGTATTGAACTAATCATACTTTTTAAATTTTTATCGTTAAGTTCACATTATTTTACATCTAAAACACGTCTTTACATTACATTTGGGTGAATATAAAAGGTCGTAAAAAAATTTTGAAATACGGGTGATGAATCCGCTAAATATCGTCTTAAGTCATTTCTATTAAACTAATCATACTTTTTATATTTTTAACGTTAAGTTCACATTATTTTACATCTAAAACACGTGTTTACAATACATTTGGGTGAATACAAAAAATAGAAAAAAAATTTGGTAAAAAATGGTGATAATTCCGCTAAATATCGTTTAAAGTCATTTGTATTGAACTAATCATACTTTTTATATTTTTATCGTTAAGTTCACATTATTTTACATCTAAAACACGTATTTACAATACATTTGGGTGAATACAAAAAATAGAAAAAAAATTTGGGAAAAAATTTGGTAAAAAATGGTGATAATTCCGCTAAATATCGTTTAAAGTCATTTGTATTGAACTAATCATACTTTTTATATTTTTATCGTTAAGTTCACATTATTTTACATCTAAAACACGTATTTACAATACATTTGGGTGAATACAAAAAATAGAAAAAAAATTTGGGAAAAAATTTGGTAAAAAATGGTGATAATTCCGATAAATATCGTTTAAAGTCATTTGTATTGAACTAATCATACTTTTTATATTTTTATCGTTAAGTTCACATTATTTTACATCTAAAACACGTATTTACAATACATTTGGGTGAATACAAAAAATAGAAAAAAAATTTGGGAAAAAATTGGGTAAAAAATGGTGATAATTCCGCTAAATATCGTTTAAAGTCATTTGTATTGAACTAATCATACTTTTTAAATTTTTATCGTTAAGTTCACATTATTTTACATCGAAAACACGTCTTTACAATACATTTGGGTGAATATAAAAGGTCGTAAAAAAATTTTGAAATACAGGTGATGAATCCGCTAAATATCGTCTTAAGTCATTTCTATTAAACTAATCATACTTTTTATATTTTTAACGTTATGTTCACATTATTTTACATCTAAAACACGTGTTTACAATACATTTGGGTGAATACAAAAAATAGAAAAAAAATTTGGGAAAAAATGGTGATAATTCCGCTAAATATCGTTTAAAGTCATTTGTATTGAACTAATCATACTTTTTATATTTTTATCGTTAAGTTCACATTATTTTACATCTAAAACACGTATTTACAATACATTTGGGTGAATACAAAAAATAGAAAAAAAATTTGGGAAAAAATTTGGTAAAAAATGGTGATAATTCCGCTAAATATCGTTTAAAGTCATTTGTATTGAACTAATCATACTTTTTATATTTTTATCGTTAAGTTCACATTATTTTACATCGAAAACACGTCTTTACAATACATTTGGGTGAATATAAAAGGTCGTAAAAAAATTTTGAGATACAGGTGATGAATCCGCTAAATATCGTCTTAAGTCATTTCTATTAAACTAATCATACTTTTTATATTTTTAACGTTAAGTTCACATTATGTTACATCTAAAACACGTGTTTACAATACATTTGGGTGAATACAAAAAATAGAAAAAAAATTTGGGAAAAAATTGGTTAAAAAATGGTGATAATTCCGCTAAATATCGTTTAAAGTCATTTGTATCGAACTAATCATACTTTTTATATTTTTATCGTTAAGTTCACATTATTTGACATCTAAAACACGTATTTACAATACATTTGGGTGAATACAAAAAATAGAAAAAAAATTTGGGAAAAAATTTGGTAAAAAATGGTGATAATTCCGCTAAATATCGTTTAAAGTCATTTGTATTGAACTAATCATACTTTTTATATTTTTATCGTTAAGTTCACATTATTTTACATCTAAAACACGTCTTTACAATACATTTGGGTGAATATAAAAGGTCGTAAAAAAATTTTGAAATACAGGTGATGAATCCGCTAAATATCGTCTTAAGTCATTTCTATTAAACTAATCATACATTTTATATTTTTAACGTTAAGTTCACATTATTTTACATCTAAAACACGTGTTTACAATACATTTGGGTGAATACAAAAAATAGAAAAAAAATTTGGTAAAAAATGGTGATAATTCCGCTAAATATCGTTTAAAGTCATTTGTATTGAACTAATCATACTTTTTATATATTTATCGTTAAGTTCACATTATTTGACATCTAAAACACGTATTTACAATACATTTGGGTGAATACAAAAAATAGAAAAAAAATTTGGGAAAAAATTTGGTAAAAAATGGTGATAATTCCGCTAAATATCGTTTAAAGTCATTTGTATTGAACTAATCATACTTTTTATATTTTTATCGTTAAGTTCACATTATTTTACATCTAAAACACGTATTTACAATACATTTGGGTGAATACAAAAAATAGAAAAAAAATTTGGGAAATAATTGTGTAAAAAATGGTGATAATTCCGCTAAATATCGTTTAAAGTCATTTGTATTGAACTAATCATACTTTTTAAATTTTTATCGTTAAGTTCACATTATTTTACATCTAAAACACGTCTTTACAATACATTTGGGTGAATATAAAAGGTCGTAAAAAAATTTTGAAATACAGGTGATGAATCCGCTAAATATCGTCTTAAGTCATTTCTATTAAACTAATCATACTTTTTATATTTTTACCGTTAAGTTCACATTATTTTACATCTAAAACACGTGTTTACAATACATTTGGGTGAATACAAAAAATAGAAAAAAAATTTGGGAAAAAATTTGGTAAAAAATGGTGATAATTCCGCTAAATATCGTTTAAAGTCATTTGTATTGAACTAATCATACTTTTTATATTTTTATCGTTAAGTTCACATTATTTTACATCGAAAACACGTCTTTACAATACATTTGGGTGAATATAAAAGGTCGTAAAAAAATTTTGAAATACAGGTGATGAATCCGCTAAATATCGTCTTAAGTCATTTCTATTAAACTAATCATACTTTTTATATTTTTAACGTTAAGTTCACATTATTTTACATCTAAAACACGTGTTTACAATACATTTGGGTGAATACAAAAAATAGAAAAAAAATTTGGTAAAAAATGGTGATAATTCCGCTAAATATCGTTTAAAGTCATTTGTATTGAACTAATCATACTTTTTATATTTTTATCGTTAAGTTCACATTATTTTACATCTAAAACACGTATTTACAATACATTTGGGTGAATACAAAAAATAGAAAAAAAATTTGGGAAAAAATTTGGTAAAAAATGGTGATAATTCCGCTAAATATCGTTTAAAGTCATTTGTATTGAACTAATCATACTTTTTATATTTTTATCGTTAAGTTCACATTATTTTACATCTAAAACACGTCTTTACAATACATTTGGGTGAATACAAAAAATAGAAAAAAAATTTGGTAAAAAATGGTGATAATTCCGCTAAATATCGTTTAAAGTCATTTGTATTGAACTAATCATACTACACGTATTTACAATACATTTGGGTGAATACAAAAAATAGAAAAAAAATTTGGGAAAAAATTTGGTAAAAAATGGTGGTACTTCCGCTAAATATCGTTTAAAGTCATTTGTATTGAACTAATCATACTTTTTATATTTTTATCGTTAAGTTCACATTATTTTACATCTAAAACACGTCATTACAATACATTTGGGTGAATATAAAAGGTCGTAAAAAAATTTTGAAATACAGGTGATGAATCTGCTAAATATCGTCTTAAGTCATTTCTATTAAACTAATCATACTTTTTATATTTTTAACGTTAAGTTCACATTATTTTACATCTAAAACACGTGTTTACAATACATTTGGGTGAATACAAAAAATAGAAAAAAAATTTGGGAAAAAATTGGGTAAAAAATGGTGATAATTCCGCTAAATATCGTTTAAAGTCATTTGTATTGAACTAATCATACTTTTTATATTTTTATCGTTAAGTTCACATAATTTTACATCTAAAACACGTCTTTACAATACATTTGGGTGAATATAAAAGGTCGTAAAAAAATTTTGAAATACAGGTGATGAATCCGCTAAATATCGTCTTAAGTCATTTCTATTAAACTAATCATACTTTTTATATTTTTAACGTTAAGTTCACATTATTTTACATCTAAAACACGTGTTTACAATACATTTGGGTGAATACAAAAAATAGAAAAAAAATTTGGGAAAAAATTGGGTAAAAAATGGTGATAATTCCGCTAAATATCGTTTAAAGTCATTTGTATTGAACTAATCATACTTTTTATATTTTTATCGTTAAGTTCACATTATTTTACATCTAAAACACGTATTTACAATACATTTGGGTGAATAAAAAAAATAGAAAAAAAATTTGGGAAAACATTTGGTAAAAAATGGTGATAATTCCGCTAAATATCGTTTAAAGTCATTTGTATTGAACTAATCATACTTTTTATATTTTTATCGTTAAGTTCAAATTATTTTACATCTAAAACACGTCTTTACAATACATTTGGGTGAATATAAAAGGTCGTAAAAAAATTTTGAAATACAGGTGATGAATCCGCTAAATATCGTTTAAAGTCATTTGTATTGAACTAATCATACTTTTTATATTTTTATCGTTAAGTTCACATTATTTTACATCTAAAACACGTATTTACAATACATTTGGGTGAATACAAAAAATAGAAAAAAAATTTGGGAAAAAATTTGGTAAAAAATGGTGATAATTCCGCTAAATATCGTTTAAAGTCATTTGTATTAAACTAATCATACTTTTTATATTTTTAACGTTAAGTTCACATTATTTTACATCTAAAACACGTATTTACAATACATTTGGGTGAATACAAAAAATAGAAAAAAAATTTGGTAAAAAATGGTGATAATTCCGCTAAATATCGTTTAAAGTCATTTGTATTGAACTAATCATACTTTTTATATTTTTATCGTTAAGTTCACATTATTTTACATCTAAAACACGTATTTACAATACATTTGGGTGAATACAAAAAATAGAAAAAAAATTTGGTAAAAAATGGTGATAATTCCGCTAAATATCGTTTAAAGTCATTTGTATTGAACTAATCATACTTTTTATATTTTTATCGTTAAGTTCACATTATTTTACATCTAAAACACGTCTTTACAATACATTTGGGTGAATATAAAAGGTCGTAAAAAAATTTTGAAATACAGTTGATGAATCCGCTAAATATCGTCTTAAGTCATTTCTATTAAACTAATCATACTTTTTATATTTTTAACGTTAAGTTCACATTATTTTACATCTAAAACACGTGTTTACAATACATTTGGGTGAATACAAAAAATAGAAAAAAAATTTGGTAAAAAATGGTGATAATTCCGCTAAATATCGTTTAAAGTCATTTGTATTGAACTAATCATACTCTTTATATTTTTATCGTTAAGTTCACATTATTTTACATCGAAAACACGTCTTTACAATACATTTGGGTGAATATAAAAGGTTGTAAAAAAATTTTGAAATACAGGTGATGAATCCGCTAAATATCGTCTTAAGTCATTTCTATTAAACTAATCATACTTTTTATATTTTTAACGTTAAGTTCACATTATTTTACATCTAAAACACGTATTTACAATACATTTGGGTGAATACAAAAAATAGAAAAAAAATTTGGGAAAAAATTTGGTAAAAAATGGTGATAATTCCGCTAAATATCGTTTAAAGTCATTTGTATTGAACTAATCATACTTTTTATATTTTTATCGTTAAGTTCACATTATTTTACATCTAAAACACGTCTTTACAATACATTTGGGTGAATATAAAAGGTCGTAAAAAAATTTTGAAATACAGGTGATGAATCCGCTAAATATCGTCTTAAGTCATTTCTATTAAACTAATCATACATTTTATATTTTTAACGTTAAGTTCACATTATTTTACATCTAAAACACGTGTTTACAATACATTTGGGTGAATACAAAAAATAGAAAAAAAATTTGGTAAAAAATGGTGATAATTCCGCTAAATATCGTTTAAAGTCATTTGTATTGAACTAATCATACTTTTTATATTTTTATCGTTAAGTTCACATTATTTTACATCTAAAACACGTATTTACAATACATTTGGGTGAATACAAAAAATAGAAAAAAAATTTGGGAAAAAATTTGGTAAAAAATGGTGATAATTCCGCTAAATATCGTTTAAAGTCATTTGTATTGAACTTATCATACTTTTTATATTTTTATCGTTAAGTTCACATTATTTTACATCTAAAACACGTCTTTACAATACATTTGGGTGAATATAAAAGGTCGTAAAAAAATTTTGAAATACAGGTGATGAATCCGCTAAATATCGTCTTAAGTCATTTCTATTAAACTAATCATACTTTTTATATTTTTAACGTTAAGTTCACATTATTTTACATCTAAAACACGTGTTTACAATACATTTGGGTGAATACAAAAAATAGAAAAAAAATTTGGTAAAAAATGGTGATAATTCCGCTAAATATCGTTTAAAGTCATTTGTATTGAACTAATCATACTTTTTATATTTTTATCGTTAAGTTCACATTATTTTACATCTAAAACACGTCTTTACAATACATTTGGGTGAATATAAAAGGTCGTAAAAAAATTTTGAAATACAGGTGATGAATCCGCTAAATATCGTCTTAAGTCATTTCTATTAAACTAATCATACTTTTTATATTTTTAACGTTAAGTTCACATTATTTTACATCTAAAACACGTATTTACAATACATTTGGGTGAATACAAAAAATAGAAAAAAAATTTGGGAAAAAATTTGGTAAAAAATGGTGATAATTCCGCTAAATATCGTTTAAAGTCATTTGTATTGAACTAATCATACTTTTTATATTTTTATCGTTAAGTTCACATTATTTTACATCTAAAACACGTCTTTACAATACATTTGGGTGAATATAAAAGGTCGTAAAAAAATTTTGAAATACAGGTGATGAATCCGCTAAATATCGTCTTAAGTCATTTCTATTAAACTAATCATACATTTTATATTTTTAACGTTAAGTTCACATTATTTTACATCTAAAACACGTGTTTACAATACATTTGGGTGAATACAAAAAATAGAAAAAAAATTTGGTAAAAAATGGTGATAATTCCGCTAAATATCGTTTAAAGTCATTTGTATTGAACTAATCATACTTTTTATATTTTTATCGTTAAGTTCACATTATTTTACATCTAAAACACGTATTTACAATACATTTGGGTGAATACAAAAAATAGAAAAAAAATTTGGGAAAAAATTTGGTAAAAAATGGTGATAATTCCGCTAAATATCGTTTAAAGTCATTTGTATTGAACTTATCATACTTTTTATATTTTTATCGTTAAGTTCACATTATTTTACATCTAAAACACGTCTTTACAATACATTTGGGTGAATATAAAAGGTCGTAAAAAAATTTTGAAATACAGGTGATGAATCCGCTAAATATCGTCTTAAGTCATTTCTATTAAACTAATCATACTTTTTATATTTTTAACGTTAAGTTCACATTATTTTACATCTAAAACACGTGTTTACAATACATTTGGGTGAATACAAAAAATAGAAAAAAAATTTGGTAAAAAATGGTGATAATTCCGCTAAATATCGTTTAAAGTCATTTGTATTGAACTAATCATACTTTTTATATTTTTATCGTTAAGTTCACATTATTTTACATCTAAAACACGTCTTTACAATACATTTGGGTGAATATAAAAGGTCGTAAAAAAATTTTGAAATACAGGTGATGAATCCGCTAAATATCGTCTTAAGTCATTTCTATTAAACTAATCATACTTTTTATATTTTTAACGTTAAGTTCACATTATTTTACATCTAAAACACGTATTTACAATACATTTGGGTGAATACAAAAAATAGAAAAAAAATTTGGTAAAAAATGGTGATAATTCCGCTAAATATTGTTTAAAGTCATTTGTATTGAACTAATCATACTTTTTATATTTTTATCGTTAAGTTCACATTATTTTACATCTAAAACACGTCTTTACAATACATTTGGGTGAATATAAAAGGTCGTAAAAAAATTTTGAAATACAGGTGATGAATCCGCTAAATATCGTCTTAAGTCATTTCTATTCAACTAATCATACATTTTATATTTTTAACGTTAAGGTCACATTATTTTACATCTAAAACACGTGTTTACAATACATTTGGGTGTTTACAAAAAATAGAAAAAAAATTTGGTAAAAAATGGTGATAATTCCGCTAAATATCGTTTAAAGTCATTTGTATTGAACTAATCATACTTTTTATATTTTTATCGTTAAGTTCACATTATTTTACATCTAAAACACGTATTTACAATACATTTGGGTGAATACAAAAAATAGAAAAAAAATTTGGGAAAAAATTTGGTAAAAAATGGTGGTACTTCCGCTAAATATCGTTTAAAGTCATTTGTATTGAACTAATCATACTTTTTATATTTTTATCGTTAAGTTCACATAATTTTACATCTAAAACACGTCTTTACAATACATTTGGGTGAATATAAAAGGTCGTAAAAAAATTTTGAAATACAGGTGATGAATCCGCTAAATATCGTCTTAAGTCATTTCTATTAAACTAATCATACTTTTTATATTTTTAACGTTAAGTTCACATTATTTTACATCTAAAACACGTGTTTACAATACATTTGGGTGAATACAAAAAATAGAAAAAAAATTTGGGAAAAAATTGGGTAAAAAATGGTGATAATTCCGCTAAATATCGTTTAAAGTCATTTGTATTGAACTAATCATACTTTTTATATTTTTATCGTTAAGTTCAAATTATTTTACATCTAAAACACGTCTTTACAATACATTTGGGTGAATATAAAAGGTCGTAAAAAAATTTTGAAATACAGGTGATGAATCCGCTAAATATCGTCTTAAGTCATTTCTATTAAACTAATCATACTTTTTATATTTTTAACGTTAAGTTCACATTATTTTACATCTAAAACACGTGTTTACAATACATTTGGGTGAATACAAAAAATAGAAAAAAAATTTGGGAAAAAATTGGGTAAAAAATGGTGATAATTCCGCTAAATATCGTTTAAAGTCATTTGTATTGAACTAATCATACTTTTTATATTTTTATCGTTAAGTTCACATTATTTTACATCTAAAACACGTATTTACAATACATTTGGGTGAATAAAAAAAATAGAAAAAAAATTTGGGAAAACATTTGGTAAAAAATGGTGATAATTCCGCTAAATATCGTTTAAAGTCATTTGTATTGAAGTAATCATACTTTTTATATTTTTATCGTTAAGTTCAAATTATTTTACATCTAAAACACGTCTTTACAATACATTTGGGTGAATATAAAAGGTCGTAAAAAAATTTTGAAATACAGGTGATGAATCCGCTAAATATCGTTTAAAGTCATTTGTATTGAACTAATCATACTTTTTATATTTTTATCGTTAAGTTCACATTATTTTACATCTAAAACACGTATTTACAATACATTTGGGTGAATACAAAAAATAGAAAAAAAATTTGGGAAAAAATTTGGTAAAAAATGGTGATAATTCCGCTAAATATCGTTTAAAGTCATTTGTATTAAACTAATCATACTTTTTATATTTTTAACGTTAAGTTCACATTATTTTACATCTAAAACACGTATTTACAATACATTTGGGTGAATACAAAAAATAGAAAAAAAATTTGGTAAAAAATGGTGATAATTCCGCTAAATATCGTTTAAAGTCATTTGTATTGAACTAATCATACTCTTTATATTTTTATCGTTAAGTTCACATTATTTTACATCGAAAACACGTCTTTACAATACATTTGGGTGAATATAAAAGGTTGTAAAAAAATTTTGAAATACAGGTGATGAATCCGCTAAATATCGTCTTAAGTCATTTCTATTAAACTAATCATACTTTTTATATTTTTAACGTTAAGTTCACATTATTTTACATCTAAAACACGTATTTACAATACATTTGGGTGAATACAAAAAATAGAAAAAAAATTTGGGAAAAAATTTGGTAAAAAATGGTGATAATTCCGCTAAATATCGTTTAAAGTCATTTGTATTGAACTAATCATACTTTTTATATTTTTATCGTTAAGTTCACATTATTTTACATCTAAAACACGTCTTTACAATACATTTGGGTGAATATAAAAGGTCGTAAAAAAATTTTGAAATACAGGTGATGAATCCGCTAAATATCGTCTTAAGTCATTTCTATTAAACTAATCATACATTTTATATTTTTAACGTTAAGTTCACATTATTTTACATCTAAAACACGTGTTTACAATACATTTGGGTGAATACAAAAAATAGAAAAAAAATTTGGTAAAAAATGGTGATAATTCCGCTAAATATCGTTTAAAGTCATTTGTATTGAACTAATCATACTTTTTATATTTTTATCGTTAAGTTCACATTATTTTACATCTAAAACACGTATTTACAATACATTTGGGTGAATACAAAAAATAGAAAAAAAATTTGGGAAAAAATTTGGTAAAAAATGGTGATAATTCCGCTAAATATCGTTTAAAGTCATTTGTATTGAACTTATCATACTTTTTATATTTTTATCGTTAAGTTCACATTATTTTACATCTAAAACACGTCTTTACAATACATTTGGGTGAATATAAAAGGTCGTAAAAAAATTTTGAAATACAGGTGATGAATCCGCTAAATATCGTCTTAAGTCATTTCTATTAAACTAATCATACTTTTTATATTTTTAACGTTAAGTTCACATTATTTTACATCTAAAACACGTGTTTACAATACATTTGGGTGAATACAAAAAATAGAAAAAAAATTTGGTAAAAAATGGTGATAATTCCGCTAAATATCGTTTAAAGTCATTTGTATTGAACTAATCATACTTTTTATATTTTTATCGTTAAGTTCACATTATTTTACATCTAAAACACGTCTTTACAATACATTTGGGTGAATATAAAAGGTCGTAAAAAAATTTTGAAATACAGGTGATGAATCCGCTAAATATCGTCTTAAGTCATTTCTATTAAACTAATCATACTTTTTATATTTTTAACGTTAAGTTCACATTATTTTACATCTAAAACACGTATTTACAATACATTTGGGTGAATACAAAAAATAGAAAAAAAATTTGGGAAAAAATTTGGTAAAAAATGGTGATAATTCCGCTAAATATCGTTTAAAGTCATTTGTATTGAACTAATCATACTTTTTATATTTTTATCGTTAAGTTCACATTATTTTACATCTAAAACACGTCTTTACAATACATTTGGGTGAATATAAAAGGTCGTAAAAAAATTTTGAAATACAGGTGATGAATCCGCTAAATATCGTCTTAAGTCATTTCTATTAAACTAATCATACATTTTATATTTTTAACGTTAAGTTCACATTATTTTACATCTAAAACACGTGTTTACAATACATTTGGGTGAATACAAAAAATAGAAAAAAAATTTGGTAAAAAATGGTGATAATTCCGCTAAATATCGTTTAAAGTCATTTGTATTGAACTAATCATACTTTTTATATTTTTATCGTTAAGTTCACATTATTTTACATCTAAAACACGTATTTACAATACATTTGGGTGAATACAAAAAATAGAAAAAAAATTTGGGAAAAAATTTGGTAAAAAATGGTGATAATTCCGCTAAATATCGTTTAAAGTCATTTGTATTGAACTTATCATACTTTTTATATTTTTATCGTTAAGTTCACATTATTTTACATCTAAAACACGTCTTTACAATACATTTGGGTGAATATAAAAGGTCGTAAAAAAATTTTGAAATACAGGTGATGAATCCGCTAAATATCGTCTTAAGTCATTTCTATTAAACTAATCATACTTTTTATATTTTTAACGTTAAGTTCACATTATTTTACATCTAAAACACGTGTTTACAATACATTTGGGTGAATACAAAAAATAGAAAAAAAATTTGGTAAAAAATGGTGATAATTCCGCTAAATATCGTTTAAAGTCATTTGTATTGAACTAATCATACTTTTTATATTTTTATCGTTAAGTTCACATTATTTTACATCTAAAACACGTCTTTACAATACATTTGGATGAATATAAAAGGTCGTAAAAAAATTTTGAAATACAGGTGATGAATCCGCTAAATATCGTCTTAAGTCATTTCTATTAAACTAATCATACTTTTTATATTTTTAACGTTAAGTTCACATTATTTTACATCTAAAACACGTATTTACAATACATTTGGGTGAATACAAAAAATAGAAAAAAAATTTGGTAAAAAATGGTGATAATTCCGCTAAATATTGTTTAAAGTCATTTGTATTGAACTAATCATACTTTTTATATTTTTATCGTTAAGTTCACATTATTTTACATCTAAAACACGTCTTTACAATACATTTGGGTGAATATAAAAGGTCGTAAAAAAATTTTGAAATACAGGTGATGAATCCGCTAAATATCGTCTTAAGTCATTTCTATTAAACTAATCATACATTTTATATTTTTAACGTTAAGGTCACATTATTTTACATCTAAAACACGTGTTTACAATACATTTGGGTGAATACAAAAAATAGAAAAAAAATTTGGTAAAAAATGGTGATAATTCCGCTAAATATCGTTTAAAGTCATTTGTATTGAACTAATCATACTTTTTATATTTTTATCGTTAAGTTCACATTATTTTACATCTAAAACACGTATTTACAATACATTTGGGTGAATACAAAAAATAGAAAAAAAATTTGGGAAAAAATTTGGTAAAAAATGGTGGTACTTCCGCTAAATATCGTTTAAAGTCATTTGTATTGAACTAATCATACTTTTTATATTTTTATCGTTAAGTTCACATAATTTTACATCTAAAACACGTCTTTACAATACATTTGGGTGAATATAAAAGGTCGTAAAAAAATTTTGAAATACAGGTGATGAATCCGCTAAATATCGTCTTAAGTCATTTCTATTAAACTAATCATACTTTTTATATTTTTAACGTTAAGTTCACATTATTTTACATCTAAAACACGTGTTTACAATACATTTGGGTGAATACAAAAAATAGAAAAAAAATTTGGGAAAAAATTGGGTAAAAAATGGTGATAATTCCGCTAAATATCGTTTAAAGTCATTTGTATTGAACTAATCATACTTTTTATATTTTTATCGTTAAGTTCACATTATTTTACATCTAAAACACGTATTTACAATACATTTGGGTGAATAAAAAAAATAGAAAAAAAATTTGGGAAAACATTTGGTAAAAAATGGTGATAATTCCGCTAAATATCGTTTAAAGTCATTTGTATTGAACTAATCATACTTTTTATATTTTTATCGTTAAGTTCAAATTATTTTACATCTAAAACACGTCTTTACAATACATTTGGGTGAATATAAAAGGTCGTAAAAAAATTTTGAAATACAGGTGATGAATCCGCTAAATATCGTTTAAAGTCATTTGTATTGAACTAATCATACTTTTTATATTTTTATCGTTAAGTTCACATTATTTTACATCTAAAACACGTATTTACAATACATTTGGGTGAATACAAAAAATAGAAAAAAAATTTGGGAAAAAATTTGGTAAAAAATGGTGATAATTCCGCTAAATATCGTTTAAAGTCATTTGTATTAAACTAATCATACTTTTTATATTTTTAACGTTAAGTTCACATTATTTTACATCTAAAACACGTATTTACAATACATTTGGGTGAATACAAAAAATAGAAAAAAAATTTGGTAAAAAATGGTGATAATTCCGCTAAATATCGTTTAAAGTCATTTGTATTGAACTAATCATACTTTTTATATTTTTATCGTTAAGTTCATATTATTTTACATCTAAAACACGTATTTACAATACATTTGGGTGAATACAAAAAAAAGAAAAAAATTAGAAAAAAAATTTGGTAAAAAATGGTGATAATTCCGCTAAATATCGTTTAAAGTCATTTGTATTGAACTAATCATACTTTTTATATTTTTATCGTTAAGTTCACATTATTTTACATCTAAAACACGTCTTTACAATACATTTGGGTGAATATAAAAGGTCGTAAAAAAATTTTGAAATACAGGTGATGAATCCGCTAAATATCGTCTTAAGTCATTTCTATTAAACTAATCATACATTTTATATTTTTAACGTTAAGTTCACATTATTTTACATCTAAAACACGTGTTTACAATACATTTGGGTGAATACAAAAAATAGAAAAAAAATTTGGGAAAAAATTTGGTAAAAAATGGTGATAATTCCGCTAAATATCGTTTAAAGTCATTTGTATTGAACTAATCATACTTTTTATATTTTTATCGTTAAGTTCACATTATTTTACATCTAAAACACGTCTTTACAATACATTTGGGTGAATATAAAAGGTCGTAAAAAAATTTTGAAATACAGGTGATGAATCCGCTAAATATCGTCTTAAGTCATTTCTATTAAACTAATCATACTTTTTATATTTTTAACGTTAAGTTCACATTATTTTACATCTAAAACACGTGTTTACAATACATTTGGGTGAATACAAAAAATAGAAAAAAAATTTGGTAAAAAATGGTGATAATTCCGCTAAATATCGTTTAAAGTCATTTGTATTGAACTAATCATACTTTTTATATTTTTATCGTTAAGTTCACATTATTTTACATCTAAAACACGTCTTTACAATACATTTGGGTGAATATAAAAGGTCGTAAAAAAATTTTGAAATACAGGTGATGAATCCGCTAAATATCGTCTTAAGTCATTTCTATTAAACTAATCATACTTTTTATATTTTTAACGTTAAGTTCACATTATTTTACATCTAAAACACGTATTTACAATACATTTGGGTGAATACAAAAAAATAGAAAAAAAATTTGGGAAAAAATTTGGTAAAAAATGGTGATAATTCCGCTAAATATTGTTTAAAGTCATTTGTATTGAACTAATCATACTTTTTATATTTTTATCGTTAAGTTCACATTATTTTACATCTAAAACACGTCTTTACAATACATTTGGGTGAATATAAAAGGTCGTAAAAAAATTTTGAAATACAGGTGATGAATCCGCTAAATATCGTCTTAAGTCATTTCTATTAAACTAATCATACATTTTATATTTTTAACGTTAAGTTCACATTATTTTACATCTAAAACACGTGTTTACAATACATTTGGGTGAATACAAAAAATAGAAAAAAAATTTGGTAAAAAATGGTGATAATTCCGCTAAATATCGTTTAAAGTCATTTGTATTGAACTAATCATACTTTTTATATTTTTATCGTTAAGTTCACATTATTTTACATCTAAAACACGTATTTACAATACATTTGGGTGAATACAAAAAATAGAAAAAAAATTTGGGAAAAAATTTGGTAAAAAATGGTGATAATTCCGCTAAATATCGTTTAAAGTCATTTGTATTGAACTAATCATACTTTTTATATTTTTATCGTTAAGTTCACATTATTTTACATCTAAAACACGTATTTACAATACATTTGGGTGAATACAAAAAAAAAAAAAAAAATTTGGGAAAAAATTGGGTAAAAAATGGTGATAATTCCGCTAAATATCGTTTAAAGTCATTTGTATTGAACTAATCATACTTTTTAAATTTTTATCGTTAAGTTCACATTATTTTACATCTAAAACACGTATTTACAATACATTTGGGTGAATACAAAAAATAGAAAAAAAATTTGGGAAAAAATTTGGTAAAAAATGGTGATAATTCCGCTAAATATCGTTTAAAGTCATTTGTATTGAACTAATCATACTTTTTATATTTTTATCGTTAAGTTCACATTATTTTACATCTAAAACACGTCTTTACAATACATTTGGGTGAATATAAAAGGTCGTAAAAAAATTTTGAAATACAGTTGATGAATCCGCTAAATATCGTCTTAAGTCATTTCTATTAAACTAATCATACATTTTATATTTTTAACGTTAAGTTCACATTATTTTACATCTAAAACACGTGTTTACAATACATTTGGGTGAATACAAAAAATAGAAAAAAAATTTGGTAAAAAATGGTGATAATTCCGCTAAATATCGTTTAAAGTCATTTGTATTGAACTAATCATACTTTTTATATTTTTATCGTTAAGTTCACATTATTTTACATCTAAAACACGTATTTACAATACATTTGGGTGAATACAAAAAATAGAAAAAAAATTTGGGAAAAAATTTGGTAAAAAATGGTGATAATTCGCTAAATATCGTTTAAAGTCATTTGTATTGAACTAATCATACTTTTTATATTTTTATCGTTAAGTTCACATTATTTTACATCTAAAACACGTATTTACAATACATTTGGGTGAATACAAAAAAAAGAAAAAAAATTTGGGAAAAAATTGGGTAAAAAATGGTGATAATTCCGCTAAATATCGTTTAAAGTCATTTGTATTGAACTAATCATACTTTTTAAATTTTTATCGTTAAGTTCACATTATTTTACATCTAAAACACGTATTTACAATACATTTGGGTGAATACAAAAAATAGAAAAAAAATTTGGGAAAAAATTTGGTAAAAAATGGTGATAATTCCGCTAAATATCGTTTAAAGTCATTTGTATTGAACTAATCATACTTTTTATATTTTTATCGTTAAGTTCACATTATTTTACATCTAAAACACGTCTTTACAATACATTTGGGTGAATATAAAAGGTCGTAAAAAAATTTTGAAATACAGTTGATGAATCCGCTAAATATCGTCTTAAGTCATTTCTATTAAACTAATCATACTTTTTGTATTTTTAACGTTAAGTTCACATTATTTTACATCTAAAACACGTGTTTACAATACATTTGGGTGAATACAAAAAATAGAAAAAAAATTTGGGAAAAAATTGGTTAAAAAATGGTGATAATTCCGCTAAATATCGTTTAAAGTCATTTGTATTGAACTAATCATACTTTTTATATTTTTATCGTTAAGTTCACATTATTTTACATCTAAAACACGTCTTTACAATACATTTGGGTGAATATAAAAGGTCGTAAAAAAATTTTGAAATACAGGTGATGAATCCGCTAAATATCGTCTTAAGTCATTTCTATTAAACTAATCATACATTTTATATTTTTAACGTTAAGTTCACATTATTTTACATCTAAAACACGTGTTTACAATACATTTGGGTGAATACAAAAAATAGAAAAAAAATTTGGTAAAAAATGGTGATAATTCCGCTAAATATCGTTTAAAGTCATTTGTATTGAACTAATCATACTTTTTATATTTTTATCGTTAAGTTCACATTATTTTACATCTAAAACACGTATTTACAATACATTTGGGTGAATACAAAAAATAGAAAAAAAATTTGGGAAAAAATTTGGTAAAAAATGGTGATAATTCGCTAAATATCGTTTAAAGTCATTTGTATTGAACTAATCATACTTTTTATATTTTTATCGTTAAGTTCACATTATTTTACATCTAAAACACGTATTTACAATACATTTGGGTGAATACAAAAAAAAGAAAAAAAATTTGGGAAAAAATTGGGTAAAAAATGGTGATAATTCCGCTAAATATCGTTTAAAGTCATTTGTATTGAACTAATCATACTTTTTAAATTTTTATCGTTAAGTTCACATTATTTTACATCTAAAACACGTATTTACAATACATTTGGGTGAATACAAAAAATAGAAAAAAAATTTGGGAAAAAATTTGGTAAAAAATGGTGATAATTCCGCTAAATATCGTTTAAAGTCATTTGTATTGAACTAATCATACTTTTTATATTTTTATCGTTAAGTTCACATTATTTTACATCTAAAACACGTCTTTACAATACATTTGGGTGAATATAAAAGGTCGTAAAAAAATTTTGAAATACAGTTGATGAATCCGCTAAATATCGTCTTAAGTCATTTCTATTAAACTAATCATACTTTTTGTATTTTTAACGTTAAGTTCACATTATTTTACATCTAAAACACGTGTTTACAATACATTTGGGTGAATACAAAAAATAGAAAAAAAATTTGGGAAAAAATTGGTTAAAAAATGGTGATAATTCCGCTAAATATCGTTTAAAGTCATTTGTATTGAACTAATCATACTTTTTATATTTTTATCGTTAAGTTCACATTATTTTACATCTAAAACACGTATTTACAATACATTTGGGTGAATACAAAAAATAGAAAAAAAATTTGGGAAAAAATTTGGTAAAAAATGGTGATAATTCCGCTAAATATCGTTTAAAGTCATTTGTATTGAACTAATCATACTTTTTATATTTTTATCGTTAAGTTCACATTATTTTACATCTAAAAGACGTATTTACAATACATTTGGGTGAATACAAAAAAAAGAAAAAAAATTTGGGAAAAAATTAGGTAAAAAATGGTGATAATTCCGCTAAATATCGTTTAAAGTCATTTGTATTGAACTAATCATACTTTTTAAATTTTTATCGTTAAGTTCACATTATTTTACATCTAAAACACGTCTTTACAATACATTTGGGTGAATATAAAAGGTCGTAAAAAAATTTTGAAATACAGGTGATGAATCCGCTAAATATCGTCTTAAGTCATTTCTATTAAACTAATCATACTTTTTATATTTTTAACGTTAAGTTCACATTATTTTACATCTAAAACACGTATTTACAATACATTTGGGTGAATACAAAAAATAGAAAAAAAATTTGGTAAAAATGGTGATAATTCCGCTAAATATCGTTTAAAGTCATTTGTATTGAACTAATCATACTTTTTATATTTTTATCGTTAAGTTCATATTATTTTACATCTAAAACACGTATTTACAATACATTTGGGTGAATACAAAAAAAAGAAAAAAATTAGAAAAAAAATTTGGTAAAAAATGGTGATAATTCCGCTAAATATCGTTTAAAGTCATTTGTATTGAACTAATCATACTTTTTATATTTTTATCGTTAAGTTCACATTATTTTACATCTAAAACACGTATTTACAATACATTTGGGTGAATACAAAAAATAGAAAAAAAATTTGGGAAAAAATTTGGTAAAAAATGGTGATAATTCCGCTAAATATCGTTTAAAGTCATTTGTATTGAACTAATCATACTTTTTATATTTTTATCGTTAAGTTCACATTATTTTACATCTAAAACACGTCTTTACAATACATTTGGGTGAATATAAAAGGTCGTAAAAAAATTTTGAAATACAGGTGATGAATCCGCTAAATATCGTCTTAAGTCATTTCTATTAAACTAATCATAATTTTTATATTTTTAACGTTAAGTTCACATTATTTTACATCTAAAACACGTGTTTACAATACATTTGGGTGAATACAAAAAATAGAAAAAAAATTTGGTAAAAAATGGTGATAATTCCGCTAAATATCGTTTAAAGTCATTTGTATTGAACTAATCATACTTTTTATATTTTTATCGTTAAGTTCACATTATTTTACATCTAAAACACGTATTTACAATACATTTGGGTGAATACAAAAAAATAGAAAAAAAATTTGGGAAAAAATTTGGTAAAAAATGGTGGTACTTCCGCTAAATATCGTTTAAAGTCATTTGTATTGAACTAATCATACTTTTTATATTTTTATCGTTAAGTTCACATTATTTTACATCTAAAACACGTCTTTACAATACATTTGGGTGAATATAAAAGGTCGTAAAAAAATTTTGAAATACAGGTGATGAATCTGCTAAATATCGTCTTAAGTCATTTCTATTAAACTAATCATACTTTTTATATTTTTAACGTTAAGTTCACATTATTTTACATCTAAAACACGTGTTTACAATACATTTGGGTGAATACAAAAAATAGAAAAAAAATTGGGTAAAAAATGGTGATAATTCCGCTAAATATCGTTTAAAGTCATTTGTATTGAACTAATCATACTTTTTATATTTTTATCGTTAAGTTCACATAATTTTACATCTAAAACACGTCTTTACAATACATTTGGGTGAATATAAAAGGTCGTAAAAAAATTTTGAAATACAGGTGATGAATCCGCTAAATATCGTCTTAAGTCATTTCTATTAAACTAATCATACTTTTTATATTTTTAACGTTAAGTTCACATTATTTTACATCTAAAACACGTGTTTACAATACATTTGGGTGAATACAAAAAATAGAAAAAAAATTTGGTAAAAAATGGTGATAATTCCGCTAAATATCGTTTAAAGTCATTTGTATTGAACTAATCATACTTTTTATATTTTTATCGTTAAGTTCACATTATTTTACATCTAAAACACGTATTTACAATACATTTGGGTGAATACAAAAAATAGAAAAAAAATTTGGGAAAAAATTTGGTAAAAAATGGTGATAATTCCGCTAAATATCGTTTAAAGTCATTTGTATTAAACTAATCATACTTTTTATATTTTTAACGTTAAGTTCACATTATTTTACATCTAAAACACGTATTTACAATACATTTGGGTGAATACAAAAAATAGAAAAAAAATTTGGTAAAAAATGGTGATAATTCCGCTAAATATCGTTTAAAGTCATTTGTATTGAACTAATCATACTTTTTATATTTTTATCGTTAAGTTCACATTATTTTACATCTAAAACACGTATTTACAATACATTTGGGTGAATACAAAAAATAGAAAAAAAATTTGGGAAAAAATTTGGTAAAAAATGGTGATAATTCCGCTAAATATCGTTTAAAGTCATTTGTATTGAACTAATCATACTTTTTATATTTTTATCGTTAAGTTCACATAATTTTACATCTAAAACACGTCTTTACAATACATTTGGGTGAATATAAAAGGTCGTAAAAAAATTTTGAAATACAGGTGATGAATCCGCTAAATATCGTCTTAAGTCATTTCTATTAAACTAATCATACTTTTTATATTTTTAACGTTAAGTTCACATTATTTTACATCTAAAACACGTATTTACAATACATTTGGGTGAATACAAAAAATAGAAAAAAAATTTGGGAAAAAATTTGGTAAAAAATGGTGATAATTCCGCTAAATATCGTTTAAAGTCATTTGTATTGAACTAATCATACTTTTTATATTTTTAACGTTAAGTTCACATTATTTTACATCTAAAACACGTGTTTACAATACATTTGGGTGAATACAAAAAATAGAAAAAAAATTTGGTAAAAAATGGTGATAATTCCGCTAAATATCGTTTAAAGTCATTTGTATTGAACTAATCATACTTTTTATATTTTTATCGTTAAGTTCACATTATTTTACATCTAAAACACGTATTTACAATACATTTGGGTGAATACAAAAAATAGAAAAAAAATTTGGGAAAAAATTTGGTAAAAAATGGTGATAATTCCGCTAAATATCGTTTAAAGTCATTTGTATTGAACTAATCATACTTTTTATATTTTTATCGTTAAGTTCACATTATTTTACATCTAAAACACGTCTTTACAATACATTTGGGTGAATATAAAAGGTCGTAAAAAAATTTTGAAATACAGGTGATGAATCCGCTAAATATCGTCTTAAGTCATTTCTATTAAACTAATCATACTTTTTATATTTTTAACGTTAAGTTCACATTATTTTACATCTAAAACACGTGTTTACAATACATTTGGGTGAATACAAAAAATAGAAAAAAAATTTGGTAAAAAATGGTGATAATTCCGCTAAATATCGTTTAAAGTCATTTGTATTGAACTAATCATACTTTTTATATTTTTATCGTTAAGTTCACATTATTTTACATCTAAAACACGTATTTACAATACATTTGGGTGAATACAAAAAATAGAAAAAAAATTTGGGAAAAAATTTGGTAAAAAATGGTGATAATTCCGCTAAATATCGTTTAAAGTCATTTGTATTGAACTAATCATACTTTTTATATTTTTATCGTTAAGTTCACATAATTTTACATCTAAAACACGTCTTTACAATACATTTGGGTGAATATAAAAGGTCGTAAAAAAATTTTGAAATACAGGTGATGAATCCGCTAAATATCGTCTTAAGTCATTTCTATTAAACTAATCATACTTTTTATATTTTTAACGTTAAGTTCACATTATTTTACATCTAAAACACGTGTTTACAATACATTTGGGTGAATACAAAAAATAGAAAAAAAATTTGGGAAAAAATTGGGTAAAAAATGGTGATAATTCCGCTAAATATCGTTTAAAGTCATTTGTATTGAACTAATCATACTTTTTATATTTTTATCGTCAAGTTCAAATTATTTTACATCTAAAACACGTCTTTACAATACATTTGGGTGAATATAAAAGGTCGAAAAAAATTTTGAAATACAGGTGATGAATCCGCTAAATATCGTCTTAAGTCATTTCTATTAAACTAATCATACTTTTTATATTTTTAACGTTAAATTCACATTATTTTACATCTAAAACACGTGTTTACAATACATTTGGGTGAATACAAAAAATAGAAAAAAAATTTGGGAAAAAATTGGGTAAAAAATGGTGATAATTCCGCTAAATATCGTTTAAAGTCATTTGTATTGAACTAATCATACTTTTTATATTTTTATCGTTAAGTTCACATTATTTTACATCTAAAACACGTCTTTACAATACATTTGGGTGAATATAAAAGGTCGTAAAAAAATTTTGAAATACAGGTGATGAATCCGCTAAATATCGTCTTAAGTCATTTCTATTAAACTAATCATACTTTTTATATTTTTAACGTTAAGTTCACATAATTTTACATCTAAAACACGTGTTTACAATACATTTGGGTGAATACAAAAAATAGAAAAAAAATTTGGTAAAAAATGGTGATAATTCCGCTAAATATCGTCTTAAGTCATTTCTATTAAACTAATCATACTTTTTGTATTTTTAACGTTAAGTTCACATTATTTTACATCTAAAACACGTGTTTACAATACATTTGGGTGAATACAAAAAATAGAAAAAAAATTTGGGAAAAAATTGGTTAAAAAATGGTGATAATTCCGCTAAATATCGTTTAAAGTCATTTGTATTGAACTAATCATACTTTTTATATTTTTATCGTTAAGTTCACATTATTTTACATCTAAAACACGTATTTACAATACATTTGGGTGAATACAAAAAATAGAAAAAAAATTTGGGAAAAAATTTGGTAAAAAATGGTGATAATTCCGCTAAATATTGTTTAAAGTCATTTGTATTGAACTAATCATACTTTTTATATTTTTATCGTTAAGTTCACATTATTTTACATCTAAAACACGTCTTTACAATACATTTGGGTGAATATAAAAGGTCGTAAAAAAATTTTGAAATACAGGTGATGAATCCGCTAAATATCGTCTTAAGTCATTTCTATTAAACTAATCATACATTTTATATTTTTAACGTTAAGTTCACATTATTTTACATCTAAAACACGTGTTTACAATACATTTGGGTGAATACAAAAAATAGGAAAAAAATTTGGTAAAAAATGGTGATAATTCCGCTAAATATCGTTTAAAGTCATTTGTATTGAACTAATCATACTTTTTATATTTTTATCGTTAAGTTCACATTATTTTACATCTAAAACACGTATTTACAATACATTTGGGTGAATACAAAAAATAGAAAAAAAATTTGGGAAAAAATTTGGTAAAAAATGGTGATAATTCGCTAAATATCGTTTAAAGTCATTTGTATTGAACTAATCATACTTTTTATATTTTTATCGTTAAGTTCACATTATTTTACATCTAAAACACGTATTTACAATACATTTGGGTGAATACAAAAAAAAGAAAAAAAATTTGGGAAAAAATTGGGTAAAAAATGGTGATAATTCCGCTAAATATCGTTTAAAGTCATTTGTATTGAACTAATCATACTTTTTAAATTTTTATCGTTAAGTTCACATTATTTTACATCTAAAACACGTATTTACAATACATTTGGGTGAATACAAAAAATAGAAAAAAAATTTGGGAAAAAATTTGGTAAAAAATGGTGATAATTCCGCTAAATATCGTTTAAAGTCATTTGTATTGAACTAATCATACTTTTTATATTTTTATCGTTAAGTTCACATTATTTTACATCTAAAACACGTCTTTACAATACATTTGGGTGAATATAAAAGGTCGTAAAAAAATTTTGAAATACAGTTGATGAATCCGCTAAATATCGTCTTAAGTCATTTCTATTAAACTAATCATACTTTTTGTATTTTTAACGTTAAGTTCACATTATTTTACATCTAAAACACGTGTTTACAATACATTTGGGTGAATACAAAAAATAGAAAAAAAATTTGGGAAAAAATTGGTTAAAAAATGGTGATAATTCCGCTAAATATCGTTTAAAGTCATTTGTATTGAACTAATCATACTTTTTATATTTTTATCGTTAAGTTCACATTATTTTACATCTAAAATACGTATTTACAATACATTTGGGTGAATACAAAAAATAGAAAAAAAATTTGGGAAAAAATTTGGTAAAAAATGGTGATAATTCCGCTAAATATCGTTTAAAGTCATTTGTATTGAACTAATCATACTTTTTATATTTTTATCGTTAAGTTCACATTATTTTACATCTAAAAGACGTATTTACAATACATTTGGGTGAATACAAAAAAAAGAAAAAAAATTTGGGAAAAAATTGGGTAAAAAATGGTGATAATTCCGCTAAATATCGTTTAAAGTCATTTGTATTGAACTAATCATACTTTTTAAATTTTTATCGTTAAGTTCACATTATTTTACATCTAAAACACGTCTTTACAATACATTTGGGTGAATATAAAAGGTCGTAAAAAAATTTTGAAATACAGGTGATGAATCCGCTAAATATCGTCTTAAGTCATTTCTATTAAACTAATCATACTTTTTATATTTTTAACGTTAAGTTCACATTATTTTACATCTAAAACACGTATTTACAATACATTTGGGTGAATACAAAAAATAGAAAAAAAATTTGGTAAAAATGGTGATAATTCCGCTAAATATCGTTTAAAGTCATTTGTATTGAACTAATCATACTTTTTATATTTTTATCGTTAAGTTCATATTATTTTACATCTAAAACACGTATTTACAATACATTTGGGTGAATACAAAGAAAAGAAAAAAATTAGAAAAAAAATTTGGTAAAAAATGGTGATAATTCCGCTAAATATCGTTTAAAGTCATTTGTATTGAACTAATCATACTTTTTATATTTTTATCGTTAAGTTCACATTATTTTACATCTAAAACACGTATTTACAATACATTTGGGTGAATACAAAAAATAGAAAAAAAATTTGGGAAAAAATTTGGTAAAAAATGGTGATAATTCCGCTAAATATCGTTTAAAGTCATTTGTATTGAACTAATCATACTTTTTATATTTTTATCGTTAAGTTCACATTATTTTACATCTAAAACACGTCTTTACAATACATTTGGGTGAATATAAAAGGTCGTAAAAAAATTTTGAAATACAGGTGATGAATCCGCTAAATATCGTCTTAAGTCATTTCTATTAAACTAATCATACTTTTTATATTTTTAACGTTAAGTTCACATTATTTTACATCTAAAACACGTGTTTACAATACATTTGGGTGAATACAAAAAATAGAAAAAAAATTTGGTAAAAAATGGTGATAATTCCGCTAAATATCGTTTAAAGTCATTTGTATTGAACTAATCATACTTTTTATATTTTTATCGTTAAGTTCACATTATTTTACATCTAAAACACGTATTTACAATACATTTGGGTGAATACAAAAAATAGAAAAAAAATTTGGGAAAAAATTTGGTAAAAAATGGTGATAATTCCGCTAAATATCGTTTAAAGTCATTTGTATTAAACTAATCATACTTTTTATATTTTTAACGTTAAGTTCACATTATTTTACATCTAAAACACGTATTTACAATACATTTGGGTGAATACAAAAAATAGAAAAAAAATTTGGTAAAAAATGGTGATAATTCCGCTAAATATCGTTTAAAGTCATTTGTATTGAACTAATCATACTTTTTATATTTTTATCGTTAAGTTCACATTATTTTACATCTAAAACACGTATTTACAATACATTTGGGTGAATACAAAAAATAGAAAAAAAATTTGGGAAAAAATTTGGTAAAAAATGGTGATAATTCCGCTAAATATCGTTTAAAGTCATTTGTATTGAACTAATCATACTTTTTATATTTTTATCGTTAAGTTCACATAATTTTACATCTAAAACACGTCTTTACAATACATTTGGGTGAATATAAAAGGTCGTAAAAAAATTTTGAAATACAGGTGATGAATCCGCTAAATATCGTCTTAAGTCATTTCTATTAAACTAATCATACTTTTTATATTTTTAACGTTAAGTTCACATTATTTTACATCTAAAACACGTATTTACAATACATTTGGGTGAATACAAAAAATAGAAAAAAAATTTGGGAAAAAATTTGGTAAAAAATGGTGATAATTCCGCTAAATATCGTTTAAAGTCATTTGTATTGAACTAATCATACTTTTTATATTTTTAACGTTAAGTTCACATTATTTTACATCTAAAACACGTGTTTACAATACATTTGGGTGAATACAAAAAATAGAAAAAAAATTTGGTAAAAAATGGTGATAATTCCGCTAAATATCGTTTAAAGTCATTTGTATTGAACTAATCATACTTTTTATATTTTTATCGTTAAGTTCACATTATTTTACATCTAAAACACGTATTTACAATACATTTGGGTGAATACAAAAAATAGAAAAAAAATTTGGGAAAAAATTTGGTAAAAAATGGTGATAATTCCGCTAAATATCGTTTAAAGTCATTTGTATTGAACTAATCATACTTTTTATATTTTTATCGTTAAGTTCACATTATTTTACATCTAAAACACGTCTTTACAATACATTTGGGTGAATATAAAAGGTCGTAAAAAAATTTTGAAATACAGGTGATGAATCCGCTAAATATCGTCTTAAGTCATTTCTATTATACTAATCATACTTTTTATATTTTTAACGTTAAGTTCACATTATTTTACATCTAAAACACGTGTTTACAATACATTTGGGTGAATACAAAAAATAGAAAAAAAATTTGGTAAAAAATGGAGATAATTCCGCTAAATATCGTTTAAAGTCATTTGTATTGAACTAATCATACTTTTTATATTTTTATCGTTAAGTTCACATTATTTTACATCTAAAACACGTATTTACAATACATTTGGGTGAATACAAAAAATAGAAAAAAAATTTGGTAAAAAATGGTGATAATTCCGCTAAATATCGTTTAAAGTCATTTGTATTGAACTAATCATACTTTTTATATTTTTATCGTTAAGTTCAAATTATTTTACATCTAAAACACGTCTTTACAATACATTTGGGTGAATATAAAAGGTCGTAAAAAAATTTTGAAATACAGGTGATGAATCCGCTAAATATCGTCTTAAGTCATTTCTATTAAACTAATCATACTTTTTATATTTTTAACGTTAAGTTCACATTATTTTACATCTAAAACACGTGTTTACAATACATTTGGGTGAATACAAAAAATAGAAAAAAAATTTGGTAAAAAATGGTGATAATTCCGCTAAATATCGATTAAAGTCATTTGTATTGAACTAATCATACTTTTTATATTTTTATCGTTAAGTTCACATTATTTTACATCTAAAACACGTATTTACAATACATTTGGGTGAATACAAAAAATAGAAAAAAAATTTGGGAAAAAATTGGGTAAAAAATGGTGATAATTCCGCTAAATATCGTTTAAAGTCATTTGTATTGAACTAATCATACTTTTTATATTTTTATCGTTAAGTTCACATTATTTTACATCTAAAATACGTCTTTACAATACATTTGGGTGAATATAATAGGTCGTAAAAAAATTTTGAAATACAGGTGATGAATCCGCTAAATATCGTCTTAAGTCATTTCTATTATACTAATCATACTTTTTATATTTTTAACGTTAAGTTCACATTATTTTACATCTAAAACACGTGTTTACAATATATTTGGGTGAATACAAAAAATAGAAAAAAAATTTGGTAAAAAATGGTGATAATTCCGCTAAATATCGTTTAAAGTCATTTGTATTGAACTAATCATACTTTTTATATTTTTATCGTTAACTTCACATTATTTTACATCTAAAACACGTGTTTACAATACATTTGGGTGAATACAAAAAATAGAAAAAAAATTTGGGAAAAAATGGTGATAATTCCGCTAAATATCGTTTAAAGTCATTTGTATTGAACTAATCATACTTTTTATATTTTTATCGTTAAGTTCAAATTATTTTACATCTAAAACACGTCTTTACAATACATTTGGGTGAATATAAAAGGTCGTAAAAAAATTTTGAAATACAGGTGATGAATCCGCTAAATATCGTCTTAAGTCATTTCTATTAAACTAATCATACTTTTTATATTTTTAACGTTAAGTTCACATTATTTTACATCTAAAACACGTGTTTACAATACATTTGGGTGAATACAAAAAATAGAAAAAAAATTTGGTAAAAAATGGTGATAATTCCGCTAAATATCGTTTAAAGTCATTTGTATTGAACTAATCATACTTTTTATATTTTTATCGTTAAGTTCACATTATTTTACATTTAAAACACGTATTTACAATACATTTGGGTGAATACAAAAAATAGAAAAAAAATTTGGGAAAAAATTTTGTAAAAAATGGTGATAATTCCGCTAAATATCGTTTAAAGTCATTTGTATTGAACTAATCATACTTTTTATATTTTTATCGTTAAGTTCACATTATTTTACATCTAAAATACGTCTTTACAATACATTTGGGTGAATATAATAGGTCGTAAAAAAATTTTGAAATACAGGTGATGAATCCGCTAAATATCGTCTTAAGTCATTTCTATTATACTAATCATACTTTTTATATTTTTAACGTTAAGTTCACATTATTTTACATCTAAAACACGTGTTTACAATACATTTGGGTGAATACAAAAAATAGAAAAAAAATTTGGTAAAAAATGGTGATAATTCCGCTAAATATCGTTTAAAGTCATTTGTATTGAACTAATCATACTTTTTATATTTTTATCGTTAAGTTCACATTATTTTACATCTAAAACACGTATTTACAATACATTTGGGTGAATACAAAAAATAGAAAAAAAATTTGGGAAAAAATTTGGTAAAAAATGGTGATAATTCCGCTAAATATCGTTTAAAGTCATTTGTATTGAACTAATCATACTTTTTATATCTTTATCGTTAAGTTCACATTATTTTACATCTAAAACACGTCTTTACAATACATTTGGGTGAATACAAAAAATAGAAAAAAAATTTGGGAAAAAATTTGGTAAAAAATGGTGATAATTCCGCTAAATATCGTTTAAAGTCATTTGTATTGAACTAATCATACTTTTTATATTTTTATCGTTAAGTTCACATTATTTTATATCTAAAACACGTCTTTACAATACATTTGGGTGAATATAAAAGGTCGTAAAAAAATTTTGAAATACAGGTGATGAATCCGCTAAATATCGTCTTAAGTCATTTCTATTATACTAATCATACTTTTTATATTTTTAACGTTAAGTTCACATTATTTTACATCTAAAACACGTGTTTACAATACATTTGGGTGAATACAAAAAATAGAAAAATAATTTGGTAAAAAATGGTGATAATTCCGCTAAATATCGTTTAAAGTCATTTGTATTGAACTAATCATACTTTTTATATTTTTATCGTTAAGTTCACATTATTTTACATCTAAAACACGTATTTACAATACATTTGGGTGAATACAAAAAATAGAAAAAAAATTTGGGAAAAAATTTGGTAAAAAATGGTGATAATTCCGCTAAATATCGTTTAAAGTCATTTGTATTGAACTAATCATACTTTTTATATTTTTATCGTTAAGTTCACATTATTTTACATCTAAAACACGTCTTTACAATACATTTGGGTGAATACAAAAAATAGAAAAAAAATTTGGGAAAAAATTTGGTAAAAAATGGTGATAATTCCACTAAATATCGTTTAAAGTCATTTGTATTGAACTAATCATACTTTTTATATTTTTATCGTTAAGTTCACATTATTTTATATCTAAAACACGTCTTTACAATACATTTGGGTGAATATAAAAGGTCGTAAAAAAATTTTGAAATACAGGTGATGAATCCGCTAAATATCGTCTTAAGTCATTTCTATTATACTAATCATACTTTTTATATTTTTAACGTTAAGTTCACATTATTTTACATCTAAAACACGTGTTTACAATACATTTGGGTGAATACAAAAAATAGAAAAAAAATTTGGTAAAAAATGGAGATAATTCCGCTAAATATCGTTTAAAGTCATTTGTATTGAACTAATCATACTTTTTATATTTTTATCGTTAAGTTCACATTATTTTACATCTAAAACACGTCTTTACAATACATTTGGGTGAATATAAAAGGTCGTAAAAAAATTTTGAAATACAGGTGATGAATCCGCTAAATATCGTCTTAAGTCATTTCTATTAAACTAATCATACTTTTTATATTTTTAACGTTAAGTTCACATTATTTTACATCTAAAACACGTGTTTACAATACATTTGGGTGAATACAAAAAATAGAAAAAAAATTTGGTAAAAAATTGTGATAATTCCGCTAAATATCGTTTAAAGTCATTTGTATTGAACTAATCATACTTTTTATATTTTTATCGTTAAGTTCACATTATTTTACATCTAAAACACGTATTTACAATACATTTGGGTGAATACAAAAAATAGAAAAAAAATTTGGGAAAAAATTTGGTAAAAAATGGTGATAATTCCGCTAAATATCGTTTAAAGTCATTTGTATTGAACTAATCATACTTTTTATATTTTTATCGTTAAGTTCACATTATTTTACATCTAAAACACGACTTTACAATACATTTGGGTGAATATAAAAGGTCGTAAAAAAATTTTGAAATACAGGTGATGAATCCGCTAAATATCGTCTAAAGTCATTTCTATTAAACTAATCATACTTTTTATATTTTTAACGTTAAGTTCACATTATTTAACATCTAAAACACGTGTTTACAATACATTTGGGTGAATACAAAAAATAGAAAAAAAATTTGGTAAAAAATGGTGATACTTCCGCTAAATATCGTTTAAAGTCATTTGTATTGAACTAATCATACTTTTTATATTTTTATCGTTAAGTTCACATTATTTTACATCTAAAACACGTATTTACAATACATTTGGGTGAATACAAAAAATAGAAAGAAAATTTGGGAAAAAATTTGGTAAAAAATGGTGATAATTCCGCTAAATATCGTTTAAAGTCATTTGTATTGAACTAATCATACTTTTTATATTTTTATCGTTAAGTTCACATTATTTTACATCTTAAACACGTATTTACAATACATTTGGGTGAATACAAAAAATTGAAAAAAAATTTGGGAAAAAATTGGGTAAAAAATGGTGATAATTCCGCTAAATATCGTTTAAAGTCATTTGTATTGAACTAATCATACTTTTTAAATTTTTATCGTTAAGTTCACATTATTTTACATCTAAAACACGTCTTTACAATACATTTGGGTGAATATAAAAGGTCGTAAAAAAATTTTGAAATACAGGTGATGAATCCGCTAAATATCGTCTTAAGTCATTTCTATTAAACTAATCATACTTTTTATATTTTTAACGTTAAGTTCACATTATTTTACATCTAAAACACGTATTTACAATACATTTGGGTGAATACAAAAAATAGAAAAAAAATTTGGGAAAAAATTGGGTAAAAAATGGTGATAATTCCGCTAAATATCGTTTAAAGTCATTTGTATTGAACTAATCATACTTTTTATATTTTTATCGTTAAGTTCACATAATTTTACATCTAAAACACGTCTTTACAATACATTTGGGTGAATATAAAAGGTCGTAAAAAAATTTTGAAATACAGGTGATGAATCCGCTAAATATCGCCTTAAGTCATTTCTATTAAACTAATCATACTTTTTATATTTTTAACGTTAAGTTCACATTATTTTACATCTAAAACACGTGTTTACAATACATTTGGGTGAATACAAAAAATAGAAAAAAAATTAGGTAAAAAATGGTGATAATTCCGCTAAATATCGTTTAAAGTCATTTGTATTGAACTAATCATACTTTTTATATTTTTATCGTTAAGTTCACATTATTTTACATCTAAAACACGTATTTACAATACATTTGGGTGAATACAAAAAATAGAAAAAAAATTTGGGAAAAAATTTGGTAAAAAATGGTGATAATTCCGCTAAATATCGTTTAAAGTCATTTGTATTGAACTAATCATACTTTTTATATTTTTATCGTTAAGTTCACATTATTTTACATCTAAAACACGTATTTACAATACATTTGGGTGAATACAAAAAATAGAAAAAAAATTTGGTAAAAAATGGTGATACTTCCGCTAAATATCGTTTAAAGTCATTTGTATTGAACTAATCATACTTTTTATATTTTTATCGTTAAGTTCACATTATTTTACATCTTAAACACGTATTTACAATACATTTGGGTGAATACAAAAAATAGAAAAAAAATTTGGGAAAAAATTTGGTAAAAAATGGTGATAATTCCGCTAAATATCGTTTAAAGTCATTTGTATTGAACTAATCATACTTTTTATATTTTTATCGTTAAGTTCACATTATTTTACATCTAAAACACGTATTTACAATACATTTGGGTGAATACAAAAAATAGAAAAAAAATTTGGGAAAAAATTGGGTAAAAAATGGTGATAATTCCGCTAAATATCGTTTAAAGTCATTTGTATTGAACTAATCATACTTTTTATATTTTTATCGTTAAGTTCACATAATTTTACATCTAAAACACGTCTTTACAATACATTTGGGTGAATATAAAAGGTCGTAAAAAAATTTTGAAATACAGGTGATGAATCCGCTAAATATCGCCTTAAGTCATTTCTATTAAACTAATCATACTTTTTATATTTTTAACGTTAAGTTCACATTATTTAACATCTAAAACACGTGTTTACAATACATTTGGGTGAATACAAAAAATAGAAAAAAAATTTGGTAAAAAATGGTGATACTTCCGCTAAATATCGTTTAAAGTCATTTGTATTGAACTAATCATACTTTTTATATTTTTATCGTTAAGTTCACATTATTTTACATCTAAAACACGTATTTACAATACATTTGGGTGAATACAAAAAATAGAAAAAAAATTTGGGAAAAAATTTGGTAAAAAATGGTGATAATTCCGCTAAATATCGTTTAAAGTCATTTGTATTGAACTAATCATACTTTTTATATTTTTATCGTTAAGTTTACATTATTTTACATCTAAAACACGTATTTACAATACATTTGGGTGAATACAAAAAATAGAAAAAAAATTTGGGAAAAAATTGGGTAAAAAATGGTGATAATTCCGCTAAATATCGTTTAAAGTCATTTGTATTGAACTAATCATACTTTTTAAATTTTTATCGTTAAGTTCACATTATTTTACATCTAAGACACGTCTTTACAATACATTTGGGTGAATATAAAAGGTCGTAAAAAAATTTTGAAATACAGGTGATGAATCCGCTAAATATCGTCTTAAGTCATTTCTATTAAACTAATCATACTTTTTATATTTTTAACGTTAAGTTCACATTATTTTACATCTAAAACACGTATTTACAGTACATTTGGGTGAATACAAAAAATAGAAAAAAAATTTGGGAAAAAATTGGGTAAAAAATGGTGATAATTCCGCTAAATATCGTTTAAAGTCATTTGTATTGAACTAATCATACTTTTTATATTTTTATCGTTAAGTTCACATAATTTTACATCTAAAACACGTCTTTACAATACATTTGGGTGAATATAAAAGGTCGTAAAAAAATTTTGAAATACAGGTGATGAATCCGCTAAATATCGCCTTAAGTCATTTCTATTAAACTAATCATACTTTTTATATTTTTAACGTTAAGTTCACATTATTTTACATCTAAAACACGTGTTTACAATACATTTGGGTGAATACAAAAAATAGAAAAAAAATTTGGTAAAAAATGGTGATAATTCCGCTAAATATCGTTTAAAGTCATTTGTATTGAACTAATCATACTTTTTATATTTTTATCGTTAAGTTCACATTATTTTACATCTAAAACACGTATTTACAATACATTTGGGTGAATACAAAAAATAGAAAAAAAATTTGGGAAAAAATTTGGTAAAAAATGGTGATAATTCCGCTAAATATCGTTTAAAGTCATTTGTATTGAACTAATCATACTTTTTATATTTTTATCGTTAAGTTCACATTATTTTACATCTAAAACACGTATTTACAATACATTTGGGTGAATACAAAAAATAGAAAAAAAATTTGGTAAAAAATGGTGATACTTCCGCTAAATATCGTTTAAAGTCATTTGTATTGAACTAATCATACTTTATATATTTTTATCGTTAAGTTCACATTATTTTACATCTTAAACACGTATTTACAATACATTTGGGTGAATACAAAAAATAGAAAAAAAATTTGGGAAAAAATTTGGTAAAAAATGGTGATAATTCCGCTAAATATCGTTTAAAGTCATTTGTATTGAACTAATCATACTTTTTATATTTTTATCGTTAAGTTCACATTATTTTACATCTAAAACACGTATTTACAATACATTTGGGTGAATACAAAAAATAGAAAAAAAATTTGGGAAAAAATTGGGTAAAAAATGGTGATAATTCCGCTAAATATCGTTTAAAGTCATTTGTATTGAACTAATCATACTTTTTATATTTTTATCGTTAAGTTCACATAATTTTACATCTAAAACACGTCTTTACAATACATTTGGGTGAATATAAAAGGTCGTAAAAAAATTTTGAAATACAGGTGATGAATCCGCTAAATATCGCCTTAAGTCATTTCTATTAAACTAATCATACTTTTTATATTTTTAACGTTAAGTTCACATTATTTAACATCTAAAACACGCGTTTACAATACATTTGGGTGAATACAAAAAATAGAAAAAAAATTTGGTAAAAAATGGTGATACTTCCGCTAAATATCGTTTAAAGTCATTTGTATTGAACTAATCATACTTTTTATATTTTTATCGTTAAGTTCACATTATTTTACATCTAAAACACGTATTTACAATACATTTGGGTGAATACAAAAAATAGAAAAAAAATTTGGGAAAAAATTTGGTAAAAAATGGTGATAATTCCGCTAAATATCGTTTAAAGTCATTTGTATTGAACTAATCATACTTTTTATATTTTTATCGTTAAGTTTACATTATTTTACATCTAAAACACGTATTTACAATACATTTGGGTGAATACAAAAAATAGAAAAAAAATTTGGGAAAAAATTGGGTAAAAAATGGTGATAATTCCGCTAAATATCGTTTAAAGTCATTTGTATTGAACTAATCATACTTTTTAAATTTTTATCGTTAAGTTCACATTATTTTACATCTAAGACACGTCTTTACAATACATTTGGGTGAATATAAAAGGTCGTAAAAAAATTTTGAAATACAGGTGATGAATCCGCTAAATATCGTCTTAAGTCATTTCTATTAAACTAATCATACTTTTTATATTTTTAACGTTAAGTTCACATTATTTTACATCTAAAACACGTATTTACAGTACATTTGGGTGAATACAAAAAATAGAAAAAAAATTTGGGAAAAAATTGGGTAAAAAATGGTGATAATTCCGCTAAATATCGTTTAAAGTCATTTGTATTGAACTAATCATACTTTTTATATTTTTATCGTTAAGTTCACATAATTTTACATCTAAAACACGTCTTTACAATACATTTGGGTGAATATAAAAGGTCGTAAAAAAATTTTGAAATACAGGTGATGAATCCGCTAAATATCGCCTTAAGTCATTTCTATTAAACTAATCATACTTTTTATATTTTTAACGTTAAGTTCACATTATTTTACATCTAAAACACGTGTTTACAATACATTTGGGTGAATACAAAAAATAGAAAAAAAATTTGGTAAAAAATGGTGATAATTCCGCTAAATATCGTTTAAAGTCATTTGTATTGAACTAATCATACTTTTTATATTTTTATCGTTAAGTTCACATTATTTTACATCTAAAACACGTATTTACAATACATTTGGGTGAATACAAAAAATAGAAAAAAAATTTGGGAAAAAATTTGGTAAAAAATGGTGATAATTCCGCTAAATATCGTTTAAAGTCATTTGTATTGAACTAATCATACTTTTTATATTTTTATCGTTAAGTTCACATTATTTTACATCTAAAACACGTATTTACAATACATTTGGGTGAATACAAAAAATAGAAAAAAAATTTGGTAAAAAATGGTGATACTTCCGCTAAATATCGTTTAAAGTCATTTGTATTGAACTAATCATACTTTTTATATTTTTATCGTTAAGTTCACATTATTTTACATCTTAAACACGTATTTACAATACATTTGGGTGAATACAAAAAATAGAAAAAAAATTTGGGAAAAAATTTGGTAAAAAATGGTGATAATTCCGCTAAATATCGTTTAAAGTCATTTGTATTGAACTAATCATACTTTTTATATTTTTATCGTTAAGTTCACATTATTTTACATCTAAAACACGTATTTACAATACATTTGGGTGAATACAAAAAATAGAAAAAAAATTTGGGAAAAAATTGGGTAAAAAATGGTGATAATTCCGCTAAATATCGTTTAAAGTCATTTGTATTGAACTAATCATACTTTTTATATTTTTATCGTTAAGTTCACATAATTTTACATCTAAAACACGTCTTTACAATACATTTGGGTGAATATAAAAGGTCGTAAAAAAATTTTGAAATACAGGTGATGAATCCGCTAAATATCGCCTTAAGTCATTTCTATTAAACTAATCATACTTTTTATATTTTTAACGTTAAGTTCACATTATTTAACATCTAAAACACGTGTTTACAATACATTTGGGTGAATACAAAAAATAGAAAAAAAATTTGGTAAAAAATGGTGATACTTCCGCTAAATATCGTTTAAAGTCATTTGTATTGAACTAATCATACTTTTTATATTTTTATCGTTAAGTTCACATTATTTTACATCTAAAACACGTATTTACAATACATTTGGGTGAATACAAAAAATAGAAAAAAAATTTGGGAAAAAATTTGGTAAAAAATGGTGATAATTCCGCTTAATATCGTTTAAAGTCATTTGTATTGAACTAATCATACTTTTTATATTTTTATCGTTAAGTTCACATTATTTTACATCTAAAACACGTATTTACAATACATTTGGGTGAATACAAAAAATAGAAAAAAAATTTGGGAAAAAATTTGGTAAAAAATGGTGATAATTCCGCTAAATATCGTTTAAAGTCATTTGTATTGAACTAATCATACTTTTTATATTTTTATCGTTAAGTTCACATTATTTTACATCTAAAACACGTATTTACAATACATTTGGGTGAATACAAAAAATAGAAAAAAAATTTGGAAAAAATTGGGTAAAAAATGGTGATAATTCCGCTAAATATCGTTTAAAGTCATTTGTATTGAACTAATCATACTTTTTAAATTTTTATCGTTAAGTTCACATTATTTTACATCTAAAACACGTCTTTACAATACATTTGGGTGAATATAAAAGGTCGTAAAAAAATTTTGAAATACAGGTGATGAATCCGCTAAATATCGTCTTAAGTCATTTCTATTAAACTAATCATACTTTTTATATTTTTAACGTTAAGTTCACATTATTTTACATCTAAAACACGTATTTACAATACATTTGGGTGAATACAAAAAATAGAAAAAAAATTTGGGAAAAAATTGGGTAAAAAATGGTGATAATTCCGCTAAATATCGTTTAAAGTCATTTGTATTGAACTAATCATACTTTTTATATTTTTATCGTTAAGTTCACATAATTTTACATCTAAAACACGTCTTTACAATACATTTGGGTGAATATAAAAGGTCGTAAAAAAATTTTGAAATACAGGTGATGAATCCGCTAAATATCGCCTTAAGTCATTTCTATTAAACTAATCATACTTTTTATATTTTTAACGTTAAGTTCACATTATTTTACATCTAAAACACGTGTTTACAATACATTTGGGTGAATACAAAAAATAGAAAAAAAATTTGGTAAAAAATGGTGATAATTCCGCTAAATATCGTTTAAAGTCATTTGTATTGAACTAATCATACTTTTTATATTTTTATCGTTAAGTTCACATTATTTTACATCTAAAACACGTATTTACAATACATTTGGGTGAATACAAAAAATAGAAAAAAAATTTGGGAAAAAATTTGGTAAAAAATGGTGATAATTCCGCTAAATATCGTTTAAAGTCATTTGTATTGAACTAATCATACTTTTTATATTTTTATCGTTAAGTTCACATTATTTTACATCTAAAACACGTATTTACAATACATTTGGGTGAATACAAAAAATAGAAAAAAAATTTGGAAAAAATTGGGTAAAAAATGGTGATAATTCCGCTAAATATCGTTTAAAGTCATTTGTATTGAACTAATCATACTTTTTAAATTTTTATCGTTAAGTTCACATTATTTTACATCTAAAACACGTCTTTACAATACATTTGGGTGAATATAAAAGGTCGTAAAAAAATTTTGAAATACAGGTGATGAATCCGCTAAATATCGTCTTAAGTCATTTCTATTAAACTAATCATACTTTTTATATTTTTAACGTTAAGTTCACATTATTTTACATCTAAAACACGTATTTACAATACATTTGGGTGAATACAAAAAATAGAAAAAAAATTTGGGAAAAAATTGGGTAAAAAATGGTGATAATTCCGCTAAATATCGTTTAAAGTCATTTGTATTGAACTAATCATACTTTTTATATTTTTATCGTTAAGTTCACATAATTTTACATCTAAAACACGTCTTTACAATACATTTGGGTGAATATAAAAGGTCGTAAAAAAATTTTGAAATACAGGTGATGAATCCGCTAAATATCGCCTTAAGTCATTTCTATTAAACTAATCATACTTTTTATATTTTTAACGTTAAGTTCACATTATTTTACATCTAAAACACGTGTTTACAATACATTTGGGTGAATACAAAAAATAGAAAAAAAATTTGGTAAAAAATGGTGATAATTCCGCTAAATATCGTTTAAAGTCATTTGTATTGAACTAATAATACTTTTTATATTTTTATCGTTAAGTTCACATTATTTTACATCTAAAACACGTATTTACAATACATTTGGGTGAATACAAAAAATAGAAAAAAAATTTGGAAAAAATTGGGTAAAAAATGGTGATAATTCCGCTAAATATCGTTTAAAGTCATTTGTATTGAACTAATCATACTTTTTAAATTTTTATCGTTAAGTTCACATTATTTTACATCTAAAACACGTCTTTACAATACATTTGGGTGAATATAAAAGGTCGTAAAAAAATTTTGAAATACAGGTGATGAATCCGCTAAATATCGTCTTAAGTCATTTCTATTAAACTAATCATACTTTTTATATTTTTAACGTTAAGTTCACATTATTTTACATCTAAAACACGTATTTACAATACATTTGGGTGAATACAAAAAATAGAAAAAAAATTTGGGAAAAAATTGGGTAAAAAATGGTGATAATTCCGCTAAATATCGTTTAAAGTCATTTGTATTGAACTAATCATACTTTTTATATTTTTATCGTTAAGTTCACATAATTTTACATCTAAAACACGTCTTTACAATACATTTGGGTGAATATAAAAGGTCGTAAAAAAATTTTGAAATACAGGTGATGAATCCGCTAAATATCGCCTTAAGTCATTTCTATTAAACTAATCATACTTTTTATATTTTTAACGTTAAGTTCACATTATTTTACATCTAAAACACGTGTTTACAATACATTTGGGTGAATACAAAAAATAGAAAAAAAATTTGGTAAAAAATGGTGATAATTCCGCTAAATATCGTTTAAAGTCATTTGTATTGAACTAATCATACTTTTTATATTTTTATCGTTAAGTTCACATTATTTTACATCTAAAACACGTATTTACAATACATTTGGGTGAATACAAAAAATAGAAAAAAAATTTGGGAAAAAATTTGGTAAAAAATGGTGATAATTCCGCTAAATATCGTTTAAAGTCATTTGTATTGAACTAATCATACTTTTTATATTTTTATCGTTAAGTTCACATTATTTTACATCTAAAACACGTATTTACAATACATTTGGGTGAATACAAAAAATAGAAAAAAAATTTGGTAAAAAATGGTGATACTTCCGCTAAATATCGTTTAAAGTCATTTGTATTGAACTAATCATACTTTTTATATTTTTATCGTTAAGTTCACATTATTTTACATCTTAAACACGTATTTACAATACATTTGGGTGAATACAAAAAATAGAAAAAAAATTTGGGAAAAAATTTGGTAAAAAATGGTGATAATTCCGCTAAATATCGTTTAAAGTCATTTGTATTGAACTAATCATACTTTTTATATTTTTATCGTTAAGTTCACATTATTTTACATCTAAAACACGTATTTACAATACATTTGGGTGAATACAAAAAATAGAAAAAAAATTTGGGAAAAAATTTGGTAAAAAATGGTGATAATTCCGCTAAATATCGTTTAAAGTCATTTGTATTGAACTAATCATACTTTTTATATTTTTATCGTTAAGTTCACATTATTTTACATCTAAAACACGTATTTAAAATACATTTGGGTGAATACAAAAAATAGAAAAAAAATTTGGTAAAAAATGGTGATACTTCCGCTAAATATCGTTTAAAGTCATTTGTATTGAACTAATCATACTTTTTATATTTTTATCGTTAAGTTCACATTATTTTACATCTTAAACACGTATTTACAATACATTTGGGTGAATACAAAAAATAGAAAAAAAATTTGGGAAAAAATTTGGTAAAAAATGGTGATAATTCCGCTAAATATCGTTTAAAGTCATTTGTATTGAACTAATCATACTTTTTATATTTTTATCGTTAAGTTCACATTATTTTACATCTAAAACACGTATTTACAATACATTTGGGTGAATACAAAAAATAGAAAAAAAATTTGGGAAAAAATTGGGTAAAAAATGGTGATAATTCCGCTAAATATCGTTTAAAGTCATTTGTATTGAACTAATCATACTTTTTATATTTTTATCGTTAAGTTCACATAATTTTACATCTAAAACACGTCTTTACAATACATTTGGGTGAATATAAAAGGTCGTAAAAAAATTTTGAAATACAGGTGATGAATCCGCTAAATATCGCCTTAAGTCATTTCTATTAAACTAATCATACTTTTTATATTTTTAACGTTAAGTTCACATTATTTAACATCTAAAACACGTGTTTACAATACATTTGGGTGAATACAAAAAATAGAAAAAAAATTTGGTAAAAAATGGTGATACTTCCGCTAAATATCGTTTAAAGTCATTTGTATTGAACTAATCATACTTTTTATATTTTTATCGTTAAGTTCACATTATTTTACATCTAAAACACGTATTTACAATACATTTGGGTGAATACAAAAAATAGAAAAAAAATTTGGGAAAAAATTTGGTAAAAAATGGTGATAATTCCGCTTAATATCGTTTAAAGTCATTTGTATTGAACTAATCATACTTTTTATATTTTTATCGTTAAGTTCACATTATTTTACATCTAAAACACGTATTTACAATACATTTGGGTGAATACAAAAAATAGAAAAAAAATTTGGGAAAAAATTTGGTAAAAAATGGTGATAATTCCGCTAAATATCGTTTAAAGTCATTTGTATTGAACTAATCATACTTTTTATATTTTTATCGTTAAGTTCACATTATTTTACATCTAAAACACGTATTTACAATACATTTGGGTGAATACAAAAAATAGATAAAAAATTTGGAAAAAATTGGGTAAAAAATGGTGATAATTCCGCTAAATATCGTTTAAAGTCATTTGTATTGAACTAATCATACTTTTTAAATTTTTATCGTTAAGTTCACATTATTTTACATCTAAAACACGTCTTTACAATACATTTGGGTGAATATAAAAGGTCGTAAAAAAATTTTGAAATACAGGTGATGAATCCGCTAAATATCGTCTTAAGTCATTTCTATTAAACTAATCATACTTTTTATATTTTTAACGTTAAGTTCACATTATTTTACATCTAAAACACGTATTTACAATACATTTGGGTGAATACAAAAAATAGAAAAAAAATTTGGGAAAAAATTGGGTAAAAAATGGTGATAATTCCGCTAAATATCGTTTAAAGTCATTTGTATTGAACTAATCATACTTTTTATATTTTTATCGTTAAGTTCACATAATTTTACATCTAAAACACGTCTTTACAATACATTTGGGTGAATATAAAAGGTCGTAAAAAAATTTTGAAATACAGGTGATGAATCCGCTAAATATCGCCTTAAGTCATTTCTATTAAACTAATCATACTTTTTATATTTTTAACGTTAAGTTCACATTATTTTACATCTAAAACACGTGTTTACAATACATTTGGGTGAATACAAAAAATAGAAAAAAAATTTGGTAAAAAATGGTGATAATTCCGCTAAATATCGTTTAAAGTCATTTGTATTGAACTAATCATACTTTTTATATTTTTATCGTTAAGTTCACATTATTTTACATCTAAAACACGTATTTACAATACATTTGGGTGAATACAAAAAATAGAAAAAAAATTTGGGAAAAAATTTGGTAAAAAATGGTGATAATTCCGCTAAATATCGTTTAAAGTCATTTGTATTGAACTAATCATACTTTTTATATTTTTATCGTTAAGTTCACATTATTTTACATCTAAAACACGTATTTACAATACATTTGGGTGAATACAAAAAATAGAAAAAAAATTTGGAAAAAATTGGGTAAAAAATGGTGATAATTCCGCTAAATATCGTTTAAAGTCATTTGTATTGAACTAATCATACTTTTTAAATTTTTATCGTTAAGTTCACATTATTTTACATCTAAAACACGTCTTTACAATACATTTGGGTGAATATAAAAGGTCGTAAAAAAATTTTGAAATACAGGTGATGAATCCGCTAAATATCGTCTTAAGACATTTCTATTAAACTAATCATACTTTTTATATTTTTAACGTTAAGTTCACATTATTTTACATCTAAAACACGTATTTACAATACATTTGGGTGAATACAAAAAATAGAAAAAAAATTTGGGAAAAAATTGGGTAAAAAATGGTGATAATTCCGCTAAATATCGTTTAAAGTCATTTGTATTGAACTAATCATACTTTTTATATTTTTATCGTTAAGTTCACATAATTTTACATCTAAAACACGTCTTTACAATACATTTGGGTGAATATAAAAGGTCGTAAAAAAATTTTGAAATACAGGTGATGAATCCGCTAAATATCGCCTTAAGTCATTTCTATTAAACTAATCATACTTTTTATATTTTTAACGTTAAGTTCACATTATTTTACATCTAAAACACGTGTTTACAATACATTTGGGTGAATACAAAAAATAGAAAAAAAATTTGGTAAAAAATGGTGATAATTCCGCTAAATATCGTTTAAAGTCATTTGTATTGAACTAATCATACTTTTTATATTTTTATCGTTAAGTTCACATTATTTTACATCTAAAACACGTATTTACAATACATTTGGGTGAATACAAAAAATAGAAAAAAAATTTGGGAAAAAATTTGGTAAAAAATGGTGATAATTCCGCTAAATATCGTTTAAAGTCATTTGTATTGAACTAATCATACTTTTTATATTTTTATCGTTAAGTTCACATTATTTTACATCTAAAACACGTATTTACAATACATTTGGGTGAATACAAAAAATAGAAAAAAAATTTGGTAAAAAATGGTGATACTTCCGCTAAATATCGTTTAAAGTCATTTGTATTGAACTAATCATACTTTTTATATTTTTATCGTTAAGTTCACATTATTTTACATCTTAAACACGTATTTACAATACATTTGGGTGAATACAAAAAATAGAAAAAAAATTTGGGAAAAAATTTGGTAAAAAATGGTGATAATTCCGCTAAATATCGTTTAAAGTCATTTGTATTGAACTAATCATACTTTTTATATTTTTATCGTTAAGTTCACATTATTTTACATCTAAAACACGTATTTACAATACATTTGGGTGAATACAAAAAATAGAAAAAAAATTTGGGAAAAAATTGGGTAAAAAATGGTGATAATTCCGCTAAATATCGTTTAAAGTCATTTGTATTGAACTAATCATACTTTTTATATTTTTATCGTTAAGTTCACATAATTTTACATCTAAAACACGTCTTTACAATACATTTGGGTGAATATAAAAGGTCGTAAAAAAATTTTGAAATACAGGTGATGAATCCGCTAAATATCGCCTTAAGTCATTTCTATTAAACTAATCATACTTTTTATATTTTTAACGTTAAGTTCACATTATTTAACATCTAAAACACGTGTTTACAATACATTTGGGTGAATACAAAAAATAGAAAAAAAATTTGGTAAAAAATGGTGATACTTCCGCTAAATATCGTTTAAAGTCATTTGTATTGAACTAATCATACTTTTTATATTTTTATCGTTAAGTTCACATTATTTTACATCTAAAACACGTATTTACAATACATTTGGGTGAATACAAAAAATAGAAAAAAAATTTGGGAAAAAATTTGGTAAAAAATGGTGATAATTCCGCTAAATATCGTTTAAAGTCATTTGTATTGAACTAATCATACTTTTTATATTTTTATCGTTAAGTTCACATTATTTTACATCTAAAACACGTATTTACAATACATTTGGGTGAATACAAAAAATAGAAAAAAAATTTGGGAAAAAATTTGGGAAAAAATTTGGTAAAAAATGGTGATAATTCCGCTAAATATCGTTTAAAGTCATTTGTATTGAACTAATCATACTTTTTATATTTTTATCGTTACGTTCACATTATTTTACATCTAAAACACGTATTTACAATACATTTGGGTGAATACAAAAAATAGAAAAAAAATTTGGTAAAAAATGGTGATACTTCCGCTAAATATCGTTTAAAGTCATTTGTATTGAACTAATCATACTTTTTATATTTTTATCGTTAAGTTCACATTATTTTACATCTTAAACACGTATTTACAATACATTTGGGTGAATACAAAAAATAGAAAAAAAATTTGGGAAAAAATTTGGTAAAAAATGGTGATAATTCCGCTAAATATCGTTTAAAGTCATTTGTATTGAACTAATCATACTTTTTATATTTTTATCGTTAAGTTCACATTATTTTACATCTAAAACACGTATTTACAATACATTTGGGTGAATACAAAAAATAGAAAAAAAATTTGGGAAAAAATTGGGTAAAAAATGGTGATAATTCCGCTAAATATCGTTTAAAGTCATTTGTATTGAACTAATCATACTTTTTATATTTTTATCGTTAAGTTCACATAATTTTACATCTAAAACACGTCTTTACAATACATTTGGGTGAATATAAAAGGTCGTAAAAAAATTTTGAAATACAGGTGATGAATCCGCTAAATATCGCCTTAAGTCATTTCTATTAAACTAATCATACTTTTTATATTTTTAACGTTAAGTTCACATTATTTAACATCTAAAACACGTGTTTACAATACATTTGGGTGAATACAAAAAATAGAAAAAAAATTTGGTAAAAAATGGTGATAATTCCGCTAAATATCGTTTAAAGTCATTTGTATTGAACTAATCATACTTTTTATATTTTTATCGTTAAGTTCACATTATTTTACATCTAAAACACGTATTTACAATACATTTGGGTGAATACAAAAAATAGAAAAAAAATTTGGGAAAAAATTTGGTAAAAAATGGTGATAATTCCGCTAAATATCGTTTAAAGTCATTTGTATTGAACTAATCATACTTTTTATATTTTTATCGTTAAGTTCACATTATTTTACATCTAAAACACGTATTTACAATACATTTGGGTGAATACAAAAAATAGAAAAAAAATTTGGAAAAAATTGGGTAAAAAATGGTGATAATTCCGCTAAATATCGTTTAAAGTCATTTGTATTGAACTAATCATACTTTTTAAATTTTTATCGTTAAGTTCACATTATTTTACATCTAAAACACGTCTTTACAATACATTTGGGTGAATATAAAAGGTCGTAAAAAAATTTTGAAATACAGGTGATGAATCCGCTAAATATCGTCTTAAGTCATTTCTATTAAACTAATCATACTTTTTATATTTTTAACGTTAAGTTCACATTATTTTACATCTAAAACACGTATTTACAATACATTTGGGTGAATACAAAAAATAGAAAAAAAATTTGGGAAAAAATTGGGTAAAAAATGGTGATAATTCCGCTAAATATCGTTTAAAGTCATTTGTATTGAACTAATCATACTTTTTATATTTTTATCGTTAAGTTCACATAATTTTACATCTAAAACACGTCTTTACAATACATTTGGGTGAATATAAAAGGTCGTAAAAAAATTTTGAAATACAGGTGATGAATCCGCTAAATATCGCCTTAAGTCATTTCTATTAAACTAATCATACTTTTTATATTTTTAACGTTAAGTTCACATTATTTTACATCTAAAACACGTGTTTACAATACATTTGGGTGAATACAAAAAATAGAAAAAAAATTTGGTAAAAAATGGTGATAATTCCGCTAAATATCGTTTAAAGTCATTTGTATTGAACTAATCATACTTTTTATATTTTTATCGTTAAGTTCACATTATTTTACATCTAAAACACGTATTTACAATACATTTGGGTGAATACAAAAAATAGAAAAAAAATTTGGGAAAAAATTTGGTAAAAAATGGTGATAATTCCGCTAAATATCGTTTAAAGTCATTTGTATTGAACTAATCATACTTTTTATATTTTTATCGTTAAGTTCACATTATTTTACATCTAAAACACGTATTTACAATACATTTGGGTGAATACAAAAAATAGAAAAAAAATTTGGTAAAAAATGGTGATACTTCCGCTAAATATCGTTTAAAGTCATTTGTATTGAACTAATCATACTTTTTATATTTTTATCGTTAAGTTCACATTATTTTACATCTTAAACACGTATTTACAATACATTTGGGTGAATACAAAAAATAGAAAAAAAATTTGGGAAAAAATTTGGTAAAAAATGGTGATAATTCCGCTAAATATCGTTTAAAGTCATTTGTATTGAACTAATCATACTTTTTATATTTTTATCGTTAAGTTCACATTATTTTACATCTAAAACACGTATTTACAATACATTTGGGTGAATACAAAAAATAGAAAAAAAATTTGGGAAAAAATTGGGTAAAAAATGGTGATAATTCCGCTAAATATCGTTTAAAGTCATTTGTATTGAACTAATCATACTTTTTATATTTTTATCGTTAAGTTCACATAATTTTACATCTAAAACACGTCTTTACAATACATTTGGGTGAATATAAAAGGTCGTAAAAAAATTTTGAAATACAGGTGATGAATCCGCTAAATATCGCCTTAAGTCATTTCTATTAAACTAATCATACTTTTTATATTTTTAACGTTAAGTTCACATTATTTAACATCTAAAACACGTGTTTACAATACATTTGGGTGAATACAAAAAATAGAAAAAAAATTTGGTAAAAAATGGTGATACTTCCGCTAAATATCGTTTAAAGTCATTTGTATTGAACTAATCATACTTTTTATATTTTTATCGTTAAGTTCACATTATTTTACATCTAAAACACGTATTTACAATACATTTGGGTGAATACAAAAAATAGAAAAAAAATTTGGGAAAAAATTTGGTAAAAAATGGTGATAATTCCGCTAAATATCGTTTAAAGTCATTTGTATTGAACTAATCATACTTTTTATATTTTTATCGTTAAGTTCACATTATTTTACATCTAAAACACGTATTTACAATACATTTGGGTGAATACAAAAAATAGAAAAAAAATTTGGGAAAAAATTTGGGAAAAAATTTGGTAAAAAATGGTGATAATTCCGCTAAATATCGTTTAAAGTCATTTGTATTGAACTAATCATACTTTTTATATTTTTATCGTTACGTTCACATTATTTTACATCTAAAACACGTATTTACAATACATTTGGGTGAATACAAAAAATAGAAAAAAAATTTGGTAAAAAATGGTGATACTTCCGCTAAATATCGTTTAAAGTCATTTGTATTGAACTAATCATACTTTTTATATTTTTATCGTTAAGTTCACATTATTTTACATCTTAAACACGTATTTACAATACATTTGGGTGAATACAAAAAATAGAAAAAAAATTTGGGAAAAAATTTGGTAAAAAATGGTGATAATTCCGCTAAATATCGTTTAAAGTCATTTGTATTGAACTAATCATACTTTTTATATTTTTATCGTTAAGTTCACATTATTTTACATCTAAAACACGTATTTACAATACATTTGGGTGAATACAAAAAATAGAAAAAAAATTTGGGAAAAAATTGGGTAAAAAATGGTGATAATTCCGCTAAATATCGTTTAAAGTCATTTGTATTGAACTAATCATACTTTTTATATTTTTATCGTTAAGTTCACATAATTTTACATCTAAAACACGTCTTTACAATACATTTGGGTGAATATAAAAGGTCGTAAAAAAATTTTGAAATACAGGTGATGAATCCGCTAAATATCGCCTTAAGTCATTTCTATTAAACTAATCATACTTTTTATATTTTTAACGTTAAGTTCACATTATTTAACATCTAAAACACGTGTTTACAATACATTTGGGTGAATACAAAAAATAGAAAAAAAATTTGGTAAAAAATGGTGATACTTCCGCTAAATATCGTTTAAAGTCATTTGTATTGAACTAATCATACTTTTTATATTTTTATCGTTAAGTTCACATTATTTTACATCTAAAACACGTATTTACAATACATTTGGGTGAATACAAAAAATAGAAAAAAAATTTGGGAAAAAATTTGGTAAAAAATGGTGATAATTCCGCTAAATATCGTTTAAAGTCATTTGTATTGAACTAATCATACTTTTTATATTTTTATCGTTAAGTTCACATTATTTTACATCTAAAACACGTATTTACAATACATTTGGGTGAATACAAAAAATAGAAAAAAAATTTGGGAAAAAATTTGGTAAAAAATGGTGATAATTCCGCTAAATATCGTTTAAAGTCATTTGTATTGAACTAATCATACTTTTTATATTTTTATCGTTAAGTTCACATAATTTTACATCTAAAACACGTCTTTACAATACATTTGGGTGAATATAAAAGGTCGTAAAAAAATTTTGAAATACAGGTGATGAATCCGCTAAATATCGCCTTAAGTCATTTCTATTAAACTAATCATACTTTTTATATTTTTAACGTTAAGTTCACATTATTTTACATCTAAAACACGTGTTTACAATACATTTGGGTGAATACAAAAAATAGAAAAAAAATTTGGTAAAAAATTGGGTAAAAAATGGTGATAATTCCGCTAAATATCGTTTAAAGTCATTTGTATTGAACTAATCATACTTTTTATATTTTTATCGTTAAGTTCACATTATTTTACATCTAAAACACGTCATTACAATACATTTGGGTGAATATAAAAGGTCGTAAAAAAATTTTGAAATACAGGTGATGAATCCGCTAAATATCGTCTTAAGTCATTTGTATTGAACTAATCATACTTTTTATATTTTTAACGTTAAGTTCACATTATTTTACATCTAAAACACGTGTTTACAATACATTTGGGTGAATACAAAAAATAGAAAAAAAATTTGGTAAAAAATTGTGATAATTCCGCTAAATATCGTTTAAAGTCATTTGTATTGAACTAATCATACTTTTTATATTTTTATCGTTAAGTTCACATTATTTTACATCTAAAACACGTATTTACAATACATTTGGGTGAATACAAATAATAGAAAAAAAATTTGGGAAAAAATTTGGTAAAAAATGGTGATAATTCCGCTAAATATCGTTTAAAGTCATTTGTATTGAACTAATCATACTTTTTATATTTTTATCGTTAAGTTCACATTATTTTACATCTAAAACACGTATTTACAATACATTTGGGTGAATACAAAAAATAGAAAAAAAATTTGGGAAAAAATTTGGTAAAAAATGGTGATAATTCCGCTAAATATCGTTTAAAGTCATTTGTATTGAACTAATCATACTTTTTATATTTTTATCGTTAAGTTCACATAATTTTACATCTAAAACACGTCTTTACAATACATTTGGGTGAATATAAAAGGTCGTAAAAAAATTTTGAAATACAGGTGATGAATCCGCTAAATATCGCCTTAAGTCATTTCTATTAAACTAATCATACTTTTTATATTTTTAACGTTAAGTTCACATTATTTTACATCTAAAACACGTGTTTACAATACATTTGGGTGAATACAAAAAATAGAAAAAAAATTTGGTAAAAAATTGGGTAAAAAATGGTGATAATTCCGCTAAATATCGTTTAAAGTCATTTGTATTGAACTAATCATACTTTTTATATTTTTATCGTTAAGTTCACATTATTTTACATCTAAAACACGTCATTACAATACATTTGGGTGAATATAAAAGGTCGTAAAAAAATTTTGAAATACAGGTGATGAATCCGCTAAATATCGTCTTAAGTCATTTGTATTGAACTAATCATACTTTTTATATTTTTAACGTTAAGTTCACATTATTTTACATCTAAAACACGTGTTTACAATACATTTGGGTGAATACAAAAAATAGAAAAAAAATTTGGTAAAAAATTGTGATAATTCCGCTAAATATCGTTTAAAGTCATTTGTATTGAACTAATCATACTTTTTATATTTTTATCGTTAAGTTCACATTATTTTACATCTAAAACACGTATTTACAATACATTTGGGTGAATATAAAAGGTCGTAAAAAAATTTTGAAATACAGGTGATGAATCCGCTAAATATCGTCTTAAGTCATTTCTATTAAACTAATCATACTTTTTATATTTTTAACGTTAAGTTCACATTATTTTACATCTAAAACACGTCTTTACAATACATTTGGGTGAATATAAAAGGTCGTAAAAAAATTTTGAAATACAGGTGATGAATCCGCTAAATATCGTCTTAAGTCATTTCTATTAAACTAATCATACTTTTTATATTTTTAACGTTAAGTTCACATTATTTTACATCTAAAACACGTGTTTACAATACATTTGGGTGAATACAAAAAATAGAAAAAAAATTTGGTAAAAAATGGTGATAATTCCGCTAAATATCGTTTAAAGTCATTTGTATTGAACTAATCATACTTTTTATATTTTTATCGTTAAGTTCCCATTATTTTACATCTAAAACACGTATTTACAATACATTTGGGTGAATACAAAAAATAGAAAAAAAATTTGGGAAAAAATTGGGTAAAAAATGGTGATAATTCCGCTAAATATCGTTTAAAGTCATTTGTATTGAACTAATCATACTTTTTATATTTTTATCGTTAAGTTCACATTATTTTACATCTAAAACACGTATTTACAATACATTTGGGTGAATACAAAAAATAGAAAAAAAATTTGGGAAAAAATTGGGTAAAAAATGGTGATAATTCCGCTAAATATCGTTTAAAGTCATTTGTATTGAACTAATCATACTTTTTATATTTTTATCGTTAATTTCACATTATTTTACATCTAAAACACGTCTTTACAATACATTTGGGTGAATATAAAAGGTCGTAAAAAAATTTTGAAATGCAGGTGATGAATCCGCTAAATATCGTCTTAAGTCATTTCTATTAAACTAATCATACATTTTATATTTTTAACGTTAAGTTCACATTATTTTACATCTAAAACACGTATTTACAATACATTTGGGAGAATACAAAAAATAGAAAAAAAATTTGGGAAAAAATTGGGTAAAAAATGGTGATAATTCCGCTAAATATCGTTTAAAGTCATTTGTATTGAACTAATCATACTTTTTAAATTTTTATCGTTAAGTTCACATTATTTTACATCTAAAACACGTCTTTACAATACATTTGGGTGAATATAAAAGGTCGTAAAAAAATTTTGAAATACAGGTGATGAATCCGCTAAATATCGTCTTAAGTCATTTCTATTAAACTAATCATACTTTTTATATTTTTAACGTTAAGTTCACATTATTTTACATCTAAAACACGTGTTTACAATACATTTGGGTGAATACAAAAAATAGAAAAAAAATTTGGTAAAAAATGGTGATAATTCCGCTAAATATCGTTTAAAGTCATTTGTATTGAACTAATCATACTTTTTATATTTTTATCGTTAAGTTCACATTATTTTACATCTAAAACACGTATTTACAATACATTTGGGTGAATACAAAAAATAGAAAAAAAATTTGGGAAAAAATTTGGTAAAAAATGGTGATAATTCCGCTAAATATCGTTTAAAGTCATTTGTATTGAACTAATCATACTTTTTATATTTTTATCGTTAAGTTCACATTATTTTACATCTAAAACACGTCTTTACAATACATTTGGGTGAATATAAAAGGTCGTAAAAAAATTTTGAAATACAGGTGATGAATCCGCTAAATATCGTTTTAAGTCATTTCTATTAAACTAATCATACTTTTTATATTTTTAACGTTAAGTTCACATTATTTTACATCTAAAACACGTGTTTACAATACATTTGGGTGAATACAAAAAATAGAAAAAAAATTTGGGAAAAAATTGGGTAAAAAATGGTGATAATTCCGCTAAATATCGTTTAAAGTCATTTGTATTGAACTAATCATACTTTTTAAATTTTTATCGTTAAGTTCACATTATTTTACATCTAAAACACGTCTTTACAATACATTTGGGTGAATATAAAAGGTCGTAAAAAAATTTTGAAATACAGGTGATGAATCCGCTAAATATCGTCTTAAGTCATTTCTATTAAACTAATCATACTTCTTATATTTTTAACGTTAAGTTCACATTATTTTACATCTAAAACACGTGTTTACAATACATTTGGATGAATACAAAAAATAGAAAAAAAATTTGGGAAAAAATTGGGTAAAAAATGGTGATAATTCCGCTAAATATCGTTTAAAGTCATTTGTATTGAACTAATCATACTTTTTATATTTTTATCGTTAAGTTCACATTATTTTACATCTAAAACACGTATTTACAATACATTTGGGTGAATACAAAAAATAGAAAAAAAATTTGGGAAAAAATTTGGTAAAAAATGGTGATAATTCCGCTAAATATCGTTTAAAGTCATTTGTATTGAACTAATCATACTTTTTATATTTTTATCGTTAAGTTCACATTATTTTACATCTAAAACACGTATTTACAATACATTTGGGTGAATACAAAAAATAGAAAAAAAATTTGGGAAAAAATTTGGTAAAAAATTGTGATAATTCCGCTAAATATCGTTTAAAGTCATTTGTATTGAACTAATCATACTTTTTATATTTTTATCGTTAAGTTCACATTATTTTACATCTAAAACACGACTTTACAATACATTTGGGTGAATATAAAAGGTCGTAAAAAAATTTTGAAATACAGGTGATGAATCCGCTAAATATCGTCTTAAGTCATTTCTATTAAACTAATCATACTTTTTATATTTTTAACGTTAAGTTCACATTATTTAACATCTAAAACACGTGTTTACAATACATTTGGGTGAATACAAAAAATAGAAAAAAAATTTGGTAAAAAATGGTGATACTTCCGCTAAATATCGTTTAAAGTCATTTGTATTGAACTAATCATACTTTTTATATTTTTATCGTTAAGTTCACATTATTTTACATCTAAAACACGTATTTACAATACATTTGGGTGAATACAAAAAATAGAAAAAAAATTTGGGAAAAAATTTGGTAAAAAATGGTGATAATTCCGCTAAATATCGTTTAAAGTCATTTGTATTGAACTAATCATACTTTTTATATTTTTATCGTTAAGTTCACATTATTTTACATCTAAAACACGTATTTACAATACATTTGGGTGAATACAAAAAATAGAAAAAAAATTTGGGAAAAAATTTGGTAAAAAATTGTGATAATTCCGCTAAATATCGTTTAAAGTCATTTGTATTGAACTAATCATACTTTTTATATTTTTATCGTTAAGTTCACATTATTTTACATCTAAAACACGACTTTACAATACATTTGGGTGAATATAAAAGGTCGTAAAAAAATTTTGAAATACAGGTGATGAATCCGCTAAATATCGTCTTAAGTCATTTCTATTAAACTAATCATACTTTTTATATTTTTAACGTTAAGTTCACATTATTTAACATCTAAAACACGTGTTTACAATACATTTGGGTGAATACAAAAAATAGAAAAAAAATTTGGTAAAAAATGGTGATACTTCCGCTAAATATCGTTTAAAGTCATTTGTATTGAACTAATCATACTTTTTATATTTTTATCGTTAAGTTCACATTATTTTACATCTAAAACACGTATTTACAATACATTTGGGTGAATACAAAAAATAGAAAAAAAATTTGGGAAAAAATTTGGTAAAAAATGGTGATAATTCCGCTAAATATCGTTTAAAGTCATTTGTATTGAACTAATCATACTTTTTATATTTTTATCGTTAAGTTCACATTATTTTACATCTAAAACACGTATTTACAATACATTTGGGTGAATACAAAAAATAGAAAAAAAATTTGGGAAAAAATTGGGTAAAAAATGGTGATAATTCCGCTAAATATCGTTTAATGTCATTTGTATTGAACTAATCATACTTTTTAAATTTTTATCGTTAAGTTCACATTATTTTACATCTAAAACACGTCTTTACAATACATTTGGGTGAATATAAAAGGTCGTAAAAAAATTTTGAAATACAGGTGATGAATCCGCTAAATATCGTCTTAAGTCATTTCTATTAAACTAATCATACTTTTTATTTTTAACGTTAAGTTCACATTATTTTACATCTAAAACACGTATTTACAATACATTTGGGTGAATACAAAAAATAGAAAAAAAATTTGGGAAAAAATTGGGTAAAAAATGGTGATAATTCCGCTAAATATCGTTTAAAGTCATTTGTATTGAACTAATCATACTTTTTATATTTTTATCGTTAAGTTCACATAATTTTACATCTAAAACACGTCTTTACAATACATTTGGGTGAATATAAAAGGTCGTAAAAAAATTTTGAAATACAGGTGATGAATCCGCTAAATATCGCCTTAAGTCATTTCTATTAAACTAATCATACTTTTTATATTTTTAACGTTAAGTTCACATTATTTTACATCTAAAACACGTGTTTACAATACATTTGGGTGAATACAAAAAATAGAAAAAAAATTTGGTAAAAAATGGTGATAATTCCGCTAAATATCGTTTAAAGTCATTTGTATTGAACTAATCATACTTTTTATATTTTTATCGTTAAGTTCACATTATTTTACATCTAAAACACGTATTTACAATACATTTGGGTGAATACAAAAAATAGAAAAAAAATTTGGGAAAAAATTTGGTAAAAAATGGTGATAATTCCGCTAAATATCGTTTAAAGTCATTTGTATTGAACTAATCATACTTTTTATATTTTTATCGTTAAGTTCACATTATTTTACATCTAAAACACGTATTTACAATACATTTGGGTGAATACAAAAAATAGAAAAAAAATTTGGGAAAAAATTTGGTAAAAAATGGTGATAATTCCGCTAAATATCGTTTAAAGTCATTTGTATTGAACTAATCATACTTTTTATATTTTTATCGTTAAGTTCACATAATTTTACATCTAAAACACGTCTTTACAATACATTTGGGTGAATATAAAAGGTCGTAAAAAAATTTTGAAATACAGGTGATGAATCCGCTAAATATCGCCTTAAGTCATTTCTATTAAACTAATCATACTTTTTATATTTTTAACGTTAAGTTCACATTATTTTACATCTAAAACACGTATTTACAATACATTTGGGTGAATACAAAAAATAGAAAAAAAATTTGGTAAAAAATGGTGATAATTCCGCTAAATATCGTTTAAAGTCATTTGTATTGAACTAATCATACTTTTTATATTTTTATCGTTAAGTTCACATTATTTTACATCTAAAACACGTATTTACAATACATTTGGGTGAATACAAAAAATAGAAAAAAAATTTGGGAAAAAATTTGGTAAAAAATGGTGATAATTCCGCTAAATATCGTTTAAAGTCATTTGTATTGAACTAATCATACTTTTTATATTTTTATCGTTAAGTTCACATTATTTTACATCTAAAACACGTATTTACAATACATTTGGGTGAATACAAAAAATAGAAAAAAAATTTGGGAAAAAATTGGGTAAAAAATGGTGATAATTCCGCTAAATATCGTTTAAAGTCATTTGTATTGAACTAATCATACTTTTTAAATTTTTATCGTTAAGTTCACATTATTTTACATCTAAAACACGTCTTTACAATACATTTGGGTGAATATAAAAGGTCGTAAAAAAATTTTGAAATACAGGTGATGAATCCGCTAAATATCGTCTTAAGTCATTTCTATTAAACTAATCATACTTTTTATATTTTTAACGTTAAGTTCACATTATTTTACATCTAAAACACGTGTTTACAATACATTTGGGTGAATACAAAAAATAGAAAAAAAATTTGGTAAAAAATGGTGATAATTCCGCTAAATATCGTTTAAAGTCATTTGTATTGAACTAATCATACTTTTTATATTTTTATCGTTAAGTTCACATTATTTTACATCTAAAACACGTCATTACAATACATTTGGGTGAATATAAAAGGTCGTAAAAAAATTTTGAAATACAGGTGATGAATCCGCTAAATATCGTCTTAAGTCATTTGTATTGAACTAATCATACTTTTTATATTTTTAACGTTAAGTTCACATTATTTTACATCTAAAACACGTGTTTACAATACATTTGGGTGAATACAAAAAATAGAAAAAAAATTTGGTAAAAAATTGTGATAATTCCGCTAAATATCGTTTAAAGTCATTTGTATTGAACT